>NW_008671192.1:0-4934 GCF_000695815.1 Acanthisitta chloris
TGAACAGTGCCAGGGTTGGGGCAGCCAGAATATCCCTGGGCAACCTGTTCCAGTATCTCACCACCCTTAGAGTAAAAAACATTTTTCTAATATCTAACTTAAACTTCCCCTCCTTCAGTTTGAACCCATTACCCCTTGTCCTGTCACTGCAGTTCCTAACACAGAGTCCCTCTCTGGCTCCTTACTTGTAGGCCCTTCAGATATTGAAAAGTTGCTATGAGGACTCCATACAACCTTCTCTTCTCCTGGCTGAACAGCCCCAACTTCCTCAACCTGTCTTCACAGGGGAGGTGGTCAATAGAAATTGATTAAAACATCTTCTTAAACAACTTGTAAATATATTGCACAATGTAGAATTCTACTTTTTAATGTTCGATTAAAAACCTTTTAGCACTTTCTTTTGGTGCCAATTTATTATTATAAAAAAGAAAAAGTTATTTTTCACTGCATTATTAATTTGTCCAAAACAGATGTCTACTTTATATCAGACCAACAACAAACACCCTAAAGGTGTATGTTCTGTCCTTCAACTACAAAGGCAGAATTGGATTACTGGAACAGATTCTCAAGTCTGTACTGAAGAGTCATCTTGTGACTCCTACCTTTTGACTGTTGGAAGAGGAAAAAACCCCACGATTTCTTCAAACCTAATCTTACAGTCTGTGTCCTTTGGACAAATTTCATTTTTCAATAATTATTATTAATTTGCACCAGGAATTATGGGAAAAGGAGACAAGTACCAGTAGAGCATTCTTTATTAGCAAGAATGCCCTTCAGCAATCCAAGACCCAAGAGACCAATGGGAAAGTCTTGAGCAAGTAAGTTTCTTGGGTGAAGAGGTTCAGATTAGGGAATACTAAAGCAAACTGGGCATACACAAGTCTATTGGCCCTGGTGAGATACAACCAAATGTACTAAGGGAAAACTGGGCATAAAGGACAAGAAAGTCATCAGGGATAGTCAGCATGGATTCGCTAAGGGGAAGTCATGCTTGACCAGCTTGTTAAACTTCTATGATTAAAGCTGTTATATGACTAAGAGGAACTGTGCAATGATGGAGCATGGGGTAACTTTTGAGTATAACTTCTGTGATATGGGAAATTTTGAGTCACTGATGATCTATCTTATAGCATTAACATTTTCTCTGTCCTTAAAAAAACTCCTGAGTTACAGAAAATTGAAATATATTTCAGAGTTTTACCCTCACCTATTTCTGATCACTATTCACCTATATCTGCTTTATAATCTACCAGTTTTAATGTTTTCTTATTTTCTTTTTTTAAAAAATTTTTATTCTTTCCCCGTCCCTGTATTTTATTTAAAATGTTAATATGGATATTGAATATCATTGTTATTAACTATAATAGAGTCTTTTGACCAGACAAAGAAAACTGAATTGTCTGTACTATCTAGACCAGATAACAATCAAAGAGTAGATATTGAAGATAAGGAGGTTACTTGTTTCATATCATATGCCTTGTGCTCCCTCTTTAAGGGATCCATACACAGCTCACCTTAGGAAGCTAGTCAAAAGCAATGCATTTTGAGGATGAATTTGGAGAACAGGAATGGAACCTGCATGCAATTTTGGCATGGGAATTTGGAGATGAAATGCCTTAAGCATTTTATTTAATTTTATGAGCAGTGTTAGGTGCTTGATTTAACAGCAAAGGTGAAGGGAAAAGAAATTACTTATGACCTTTATGTTTTCTTCAATTCTAGCTTGCAAGCTTTCACACAAGTCTTAACTTTGACAAATCAGTCACAGGCTGAATCACTGACCAGACAACATCAGATGTTTTGGAGACCTTTCAGTGTTTGGAAAATACAGGAAGAAGTGTTATTGCTGCAAGGAAACAAATTTTTTAAAAGAACAAAAAAAAAGCAAGCTTAGTGCTAAGTCTGGGGTATGGTTAGGAGTTCTGATCTGTGAACTGAATCAGTGAACAGAAATATGAGCTTCAAGAAAAGAATTACATTTCTAGGATAAATATGATGCAGGATAAGAGAGATGAGGAGATGAAAGAAATACGTTTTTTAATGGTGTGATATTCAGAAGCAGAAATCAGAAATATTTTGCAAGGTTTAATTCTATAACTTGTGGGGGCTTTTTTATTCTTTTTTTTTCTACAAGACAAATTAAATGGAAAATATAACAAAATAGTAAATTAATATTTGACTTTAGTATATATATTCAGGGCTATTGAACCCCTCTAATGATTTTATTATTGTAAGATTTAATCCTTAATTTTGTAGGGGAAAAATCAAGCCACATGTAAAAGTATTGTAGAAGCATAGGTTCCCAATTTTTTAACCAAGCATCCCACCAAAATATTTCCTGATAAAGTCTCAAAACTTCAATATTGGACTAGAGAATATATTCTCCACTTCTAACTACATTAAACATGGGCCTTTATAGGCAGTAAAATGGTAAAGCATTAAAGCATTACTTGAAAATATTTATTCTTTATTTTAAAAGAAAGGGAAAAAAAATCAGGTTTCAAATCAATAAAATCTAGTTATGTAAAATGTGATTATTTTAATCAGTAAACTCCTAGAACCATATTATCAGAGGACTGCCGCCTGTGTTTGTAGTTATACAATGCAGGACTCATCTGAATGTATGTAGATGTCTGTATCTCACCTAAACTCCCTGAACTCCCTTTACAAGCAATCAAGATAAATAGGCATTTCTAGGACATGGCTCATCTCATCTTACAGTAGACTCCTGAAATAGGTCAGATTGATTGTGCCTTAAAATAATACTTAGTTACAAAGCCTTCCATCTTGTTTCTGTTCAAACACATTAATGTTTGCTGATGTTGTATATATCTTCAATCTTCCATGCTTAAACTTCTCTAATTTTAATGAGGCATTGAAGTATACAGTGTATTTAATATAACCTTGTACTGCTGGTCTCACAGGGAGGCAGGGATACAATATTCCTTAGCAACATATAGTACCTGTTGTAAACCAGTAAGTATAAAACCTTTTTCTCCGTTTTTTTTTTTTTTTGGTGGGCCATATGTATGAGTTATCTATCACAAGTGATTTAATATTATTGCAAATGGAGATAGATCTGTTAAAAAAGAACATAACCCCAAAGCCAAAACAAATTAATTAATAAAATCACTTCACTTTCTCTTTTCAATTTTTTGCCTGAAGTCCTAAAACATATGTAGCCTAATAGTAGTATATAGTAGTATATGATCCATCTAAATACTGCACTGTTTTTGTGCTACCCTTATTGGCCTTTAGCAACTGGAAAAGTTTATCAGAAATTGACATTTATGTAGTCAGTGTTTCACATAGGAAAGTGTGTATCATTTAAGAAATGTGAGATGCTTCTCCTGACCATTCTGGTACTGGTAATTGATTTTGTAGCACACACAATAGCCAGAATATATTAAACAACATTCTCTGCAGTTTTCTTTTATATATAGGGTTTTCAAAAGAGTTAAATGCAAATAAGGCTACTTTTCTAACATTGGCTAATGATGTTTGTTTCACTTTGTTTGGACTGTGAAGTACATTAAAATATTTTCCATAGTTTATTCATGAAAGCCTTTAAAATCTTTTTAAATAATGGGGCCTTTGTTCTTTACTGGTTTGAGTATTCAGGGCACCCTATTCCAAGTCCCTAAGCACTGCATTTTTCATCTGAATGTGAAGATTAGTTAGAATACATGCAAAGGTAGCGTCAGGTAGAGAGTTCTCCATTGACTGTATTTCTGAGGAGAGTCCAAATTTGTGTTTGTTTGAGTGAACTAATGCAATATTTCTCTTATTGAGATTTTACCTGTTGCAGTGTTTTCAAAATCAATAAGCAAACAATGATAACATTTGATTAAAACCTTTCCTCTAATAGACTGTCCCAGTTCACTGAGGAATCATCCATGAGTCTAGATGTCTCTCTTCATTTCAGTTTGACATTTGAAATAATTGACAGCGAAATTATTTTCCACCGAAGTAGGTGTGGATAACTTCAGAGCACTGTACTAATTATTCCACACACTTTAGCATTTCTCTGAGGAGGCAAGGGACTACAGAAATTACCAGTAACAATAGTGTTACTGTAGAAGTATGATAAAATAATAATAATTTTTTAAAAATCCGAGTTACCAATCATGGGGAAATTGTGAAGCAAGAAGATATTTCCTTCAAGGTCTCATATGGATCTCAAAGACATTACAGAAATAAGAATGAAAAGCTACCAATACCAAATGGATGTATGAAAAGCTACAGATGGAGAGTGGAGGAAAATCTAATTAATTCTCTACCTTTAAAAATGTTTAATTTTTTCTTTTTTTTTTCCTGAAAAAGTGGTAAAAATAAAACAGAATGAATTAATTGTGTGTATATATTTAAATCCTCTGAGGCTGGTTTTTTTTTTGTTTTATTGTCTCTTCATGCTATACTTTATTAAGTCCTTTACCATTTATTAGGTAATAACCATTATTATTTTACTTAATAATTTTATCTACATTTAGTAAAATATTTTGCTAAATCTTCAAGATTAGACAACTGTCCTCCTACCACAGAAAAATATATCAATTTCTATATTAAAAAAAATTTAGACACCGTGATTTAGAGTGCCATCAAATATCCTGTGTCAAATTTGTCTGGAAGTTAATACCTGGCATAATTTTCCCACTTCATAGAGGTAATTGCCAGGAATAGATTTAAAGTTAAAGTAGTGTGTTTTCTTTCACATGGCTATATGGCTATGCTGACACAGAAGGTTTTTATTCATAAAATATCTTAAAATATCAATTAGAAAAAAACGAGGGAAAAGCTAGTGCCACTTATGACAAGATTCCTGAAGCACTATGGTAATTCATGCAACATAAAGAGTGGCTTTTTCATATTGCATCCTAATTCTCTACCATAGCAACATCTACGTCAACGAATAGCTATTGTATATCACGAAGAAG
>NW_008671192.1:4981-21033 GCF_000695815.1 Acanthisitta chloris
AAAAAAAAAAAGAAGTCAAGCATTTCAACATTAAGAAAAAACAGAGATACATTTTCTACACAAAGTTAAGTTTCTTTCTACTCTCCTCCTCTCCATACTTCAGCTCTTCAGCTTATGAGCATGAGTCTTGTATGTTTTGTGCGGAATTTTTCCAGAAAAAATACATATAACATGATCAGGGTGATTAGAGCTCCCTAAGATGAAAACTACTTTGCTGTTACTGGTTGGATTGGTACATGGCTCCAAGCCATTTCCATATACATTTAAAATATTATAAATATATATATATATGTGTGTATACATATATGTGTATATATATGTATGTATGTATGTATGTGTATATATGCATGTATACATACATTTCTGGGGGAAAAAGAAGTATGCATTTTGTAGGAAATCTTTTTTAGTGGTGGTCCTTGTTACAGGACACAAGTATTTCCAAGATAATAGTATATTTATTTTCTCAACTTTGTCTTGAAAGCAACAAAAGTTATCATCATTTAGAGAGAAATCAACTAGGTAAAAACAAGAGAAAAATATTTCCTCTAAATTTATCAAACTATCGTATGAAAAGTGTTGTCTACTTTTCAATTTTTCACAAATGAAATGTCTTCCCACTGACAAAATCCATTATTTGCTATCCACTGAATAATAACCTGGTTTTCACATGTATTAAATGAAAAATAACAACCTTATAATAAGAGTGAGAATATTAAAAAAGAAATTTTCATGATGTGAAACTCATGATTTTCTTTTGCTTCAGCATGAATGCAAAGCACTGCTCATAATAGCAGACATATATCAACCATTGAGCACTACATTGTTGGTTCATTGTTCTCCTCTGTATTCCGTTTCCCAGATGTCCCTTTCTTTTTTGTTTTATTGAGCTAGAATATTTATGATTTCACCCTTAGCAGTTAATATCATTTAAAGCATTTGTTTTGTTCCTTTACTTTATATACTCACAGAATTCCTGTTTTTTTACCTAGCGTTTCCCACCACGTTCTAACACAGATTCAAATCATAGTAGCAATAATTGTTGTAGGTTGTGAAAACAAATAACAAAACCGTAAAGCACTGCAAGTTGTTCTATGCATTCTATATTTCTTCTTGGAAACCCATTCTTTGATATAATTAGAATATCTGCTTTTACAGAATCTGAAAATTGCCTTCAAGAAATGACATGAAGTTCCATTAAATCAAGCTCTGTTTTAATGAAGAAAGAATATTGAACCTGTAGTTCGGTGTTGACTTTTTTCCCTAGGCACTTACAAATTAGCTAGTCTTCAGGCTGTGAACTGGAATTCATTTTAATAAACATTTATGCTTCCTCTAATGCCTAAATTTAGCTAAACTCATAGAAGAATGAATTTCTACATACATTTAGACCCACAGAACAGTGACAAAAATTTTGCTTAGATTGGGTTTTTTTGTAGTTGTTGTTTTTTACAGGGTTTTGATTTTTTGTTGCTGTTGTTGTATCCCCCCAATGCTGCAAACAGACATCTACCATAAATTGGAAAAAAAAATGCCTCAGAAATTCCTGCACTTCTGTTGGCTATGGAAGAACACCTCCAAAAAGTGAGTCTTACTGCTAATACGCAGAAAAATTTCATGCTATGATTTGTGTTCCCCAAGAACCCTAAGTCTCTTTATCATTTTTTATCCTTGTTAGTGATTTTATCTAAGTATTCCTTTCAACTCAAACACTATCATCTTGAAAATGTTTTTTAAAAGAATGATCATTGTTATTTCCACCCAGAAGTTTCAGATTCAACAATTTTGTATTTTTCAAAAAATCCCCCAGAAATTCCTGGAAAATCCCATAGTTTCCCTATCATCATATTTGTGTCTGTGTATGTATATACATACATAAAACGTTGTCTGTTCATTTCCATGAATACATGCTATTATGAATTTTGGCTCAAAAAAGGTAAGATTAAAGAAATATGCACTTCAAAGAAGAGCTGATGGGATTTCAAATGGACATAAGATCCTACAGCTTTTGTTCCATTCTTATCCTCCAATTTCATATTTCCTTTCTCAACATCAATAGGTTGTTACCTTTTGAAGTGATCGTTTACCATGATTTACCACTCAATAAAAAGCACAATGTTTTAAGTTCATTTCTGTTCAAAAGAAAAAAAACAAGGTAACAACTTTATTGTATCTGTGGAGAATGGTTTCTTACCTGGTGATAACCATTAAATTCTGTCATAAGGTTCATTCACTGTGACAGTTTGCAAAGCAAGACTACAACTACGAGTGAGTTTAGGTAGTGTACTATTGGATATTGTCACTTAGTCCTCAGTAAATACTTCTGTAGTTTTTCTCTGAAATAAATGATTTCAAACACAACTTCTAATTTGCTCTCTCCTATTTTGTAAGGATGTAGAAGCTTAATAGATTCTCTACAGAACTGAGTTTCCTTTACATTTTGGAGATGTATAATAAAGTGGAAGCACTTTGTTCTCATCAGTTAAAACAACCTTTGCTATTTTATTTATAACTTAGCTTTTAAAACACTGACAGGATACCAGACAACATTTATAGAGCATGTCTGGAAGCAATATATTTGTTCTGCTTAACTGAAATCCATTCACCTTGAAAGTATGAGCTCATAAAGGATAAATGACCCAGAAGATAAGATCATTGCTATTAGAAAATAAAATAACTGGACTCACAAAGACTTATCTTAAAGTGAATATGTGTTTTTTTATCTTAACTCATTATAGTAAATGCAAAAATCTAATTATTTGTCTCCTCTGCATATGCATATATGGTTACAGGTAACCAATTTACATTCATGGCTATTTATTTGTTAATGTTTAATTGTTATCCATTCCTTATTCCACAAACATAGGAATCTACTTTTTGCTATCCAGGCAGTTTTTATTGAAATGGGAAAGCAGTTATGTGCATAAATTTAAGCAAGATAATTTGGCCTTCAACATTTTCCTACTTGCTTGATGGCTCAGTACAGCAAAGAACAGCTTTCCTTCTTCTAGTAAGTTTTCACTTTCCAGGAAAACTGTAAGCAAACATTTTTTCCTCTCTATCAGCTTTGCAAAGGTATGAATTTCTCTTCACATGTCCCTTGAATCTTGGTTTTGCCCCTTTTACACCTATCTATAAATGCACACCTCATTTGTCTTATCTTCACTTTTTTCCTGTGTATTTCTTCTTTTCCTTTTGATTCTTGATTTTTCTTTTGGCTTATAATTTGTTCTTACCATTGCTCTTATTTACTTCTTTTTGTTGCACGTGCATGTGTAAATTATGCAATACTTACCACTCTCTTAAAGATCTTTTCCTCATTCCATATACCCACAACACATGGCTAAAATCCTGACTACTTCCAGCTGATTTTTCACCTCCTACAACCTCTTTAAATTGAGGTGTTATTATGTCCCTTTCCTGTACAGGTATTTGTGAAAAGGAAAATAATAAAAAACCCCAAACAAACCAAATCTCAGAAATGTTAAGGCCTAGCTTCTAAAATCTCAGAACAACAATACAATGAAACTGATGAAACAGCATTCAGGTACAAAGTACACTGATATAGTGTACTGACATCAGATGGTTACCCTTCAGAAAAAGGAATTAGTTCAAAATCATCCCTTATTTCCCTAGCTCCGTCCCATTCCAAATTAGGAGCAGGAGATGTTAGGATGATTCCTGTGGGAAATGATGACATAAACGAGGACAGTGTCACTTTTAGTGCCATATTTATTAAGAACAGGAGATAATGGGTATGAAGGAGTGGCAGGATAAGGATAGTTTAGAAAGAGAAAGTGGGAAAGATAAGCAGAAGTACAAAGAGTTTGCAAAAGAAATGTTACCACCACAGAGTCCTGCAGCATCCTGTGCGTCTGATTGCCACCCGGTGTGGGAAATTTCCTGCTAAAAGTTGGCGCCTGGGGGAGAGAAACTTCCAGTGGAAAATAGGTCCACTCGCTATTTATTATTTTTGCCCCACCTCACTTCTAGAATTTTCCACCCCTTTCTTCCAATCAGTCCTGGTGGTTTTGCTGCGCTTATTAATATCAGAGCATAGTCCTATGTTCTGGTTATGTAACCAGACTTGTGCTGGGTGGATTTTGGAAGAGAGGGAGGTCTTGGTGAGGAAACCATCATTCTTCAAGACCCTTCATGGTTGTATCTCTTTTGACCTTGTCTCTGGTGTGTGTGCCCTTGCCATGGTGATCATGCAGCAAAACCACAAGCAGACAACATGGCAAAAAAGTCAAAGCTCCCATCTTGATTTCATTCAATTTTCCACCCTTCCAATCAGTCCTGGTGGTTTTGCTGCGCTTATTAATATCAGAGCATAGTCCTATGTTCTGGTTATGTAACCAGACTTGTGCTGGGTGGATTTTGGAAGAGAGGGAGGTCTTGGTGAGGAAACCATCATTCTTCAAGACCCTTCATGGTTGTATCTCTTTTGACCTTGTCTCTGGTGTGTGTGCCCTTGCCATGGTGATCATGCAGCAAAACCACAAGCAGACATGCGCTTATTAATATCAGAGCATAGTCCTATGTTCTGGTTATGTAACCAGACTTGTGCTGGGTGGATTTTGGAAGAGAGGGAGGTCTTGGTGAGGAAACCATCATTCTTCAAGACCCTTCATGGTTGTATCTCTTTTGACCTTGTCTCTGGTGTGTGTGCCCTTGCCATGGTGATCATGCAGCAAAACCACAAGCAGACAACATGGCAAAAAAGTCAAAGCTCCCATCTTGATTTCATTCAGCAAAATCCACATTCAGTAAGCTCTTTTCTGTCATAATTTCATGAATGAACCAGGAGAATGTCACTTCTGTAAACTCAGATTTTTTTTATAAATGGATTACTTTACAAGTATAGATGCCATCATGGAGCTTGTCATCCTTCTTCCTTGATCAATCAAAACATTCTTAATGAGCTACTAAAATTAATCTTCTTTTCAATTATCATATTCATGTGAAACACTCAAGCAGACTGCACACCCTTGATAAACATAGCATAGTGAAGAAGCCTGTTCAAAGCTCACAATTAAGGGAGAAATATTTGCTTTGCAAATCACTGACCCAACAACTGTCAACGTCAACAAGACTGTTTAGCTATGATTGTGTAACTCTGACTAATTAAGGACCCAATTCTGGTCTGGCAATACCTCATATAGGTCCTGGTGCTGAGGAGACATCTGACAGGACTGAGAAGCTGATACCTAGAATTCTAGATGCAGTTTCAGGCATCTGAAGCAGGAAGGAACAAGTAGCCATAATTTATTATGCTTTATGTCCTGCTCCAGAACCAAAATAAAATATGAAAGAAAACACAAAAGGATTCTTTTCTTTCTGGCCAGGTTCATGTCTGACCTCATCAAGTCTCTGTGATCTATGTAGGACATGCTGCCTCCTTTATAAGGCAGCAAAATATGCTGCAGCTTGCCTGTGGTTCTCTATCAGGTGCTTTTTTAATTTAGGTTTTTTTCACCTTTTGTTCTGTCTGACATATGACTGATCTTCACAACAGTTTCTGCTTTTCAACATCCACAGTGGTGTGATATCAATGAAACAGCATACTGATGTAACAGTTTGCGTGGGTTAAGAGTAATTCCACATCAGTTGTCCAACCAAAAGCTCACCCTTCACCGTGGACTGAATAGGTTAGCACTGGCAAGTGCATGGTTATGGGGCAGGATATTTCACCCCTGCAAATAAAAGACAAATTTGATTGAATGTACATGAAGTTTCAGTACAATGTGAATGTTGCCATGCAGATGTAAATACTTTATACAGAACAACCAAGCCTGGGCTCATTGAACAGTGGAGGTGCATCCAGCTTATCATTTTCAGTCTAAAAATCTAAATAGAAGTTTTTCTGTTACATGAAATTTCTCTTATTGTATGAATGGTGTGTGAATGTCATTGATTTGATTCATCCCTGCCTATAATTTTTATCCAGACCTTCATCCTTTCGTATCTTTCATTCTATTTTGTGATTTGACTGTTTTATTATTATGTCTATGCTCATTAAAATTACTTATTTCACTGAAGTCCAAAATTCCTCAGTTTTACAAGTCCTCGAGCCCAGAATTGAAGAATTTTAGATTTTTCCAGGTGGAAATAAGATATGATAACGTCAGTCTCACCTTGTAACCCCATTTCCCATGCTCTTCACTCTCTTTAAAATCAGTTCACAGACTTTCAAATGACCTCCAAACTGTCCCTGAGACTTTTGCACACCAAATGCTCTTACATTCAACTCATTTCCTGTCTGCCTATACTATAATGAAATAAACTTAATAGAAAAGGGAAGACTGTAGGAGACTATTTTTCCAGATATGTGTATAAAAATACATATATAAATGAAATTCCTACACATATTCCTATTACGTATTTCATAGAAATGAAATAACCAGGTGAGAATTATGATTAATGGGGTCATTTTCAATTTTTTCTTTTTTAACAGTAAGTTGTGACCCCAGTCAATAGTCAATCCCCATGCAGCAACTCGCTCATTCCCCGAGCAGTGGAATCAGGGAGAGAATCAGAAAGGTAAAATCTAGAAAGACAGTTTAATAGGGAAATCAAAAGCTGTGAATGCAAGAAAAGCAAAATAAGGAAAAAAATTCAATGCTTTCCAAGGAGATGCAAGTGTTTAGTCATCTCCAGGAAAGCAGGGCTCTATCAGGCATAAAGTTTACTTAAGAAGACGAACTCCATCTTCCCAAACATTCCCCACTTCTTCCTTCTCCTCCCTAGCTATATGAAGTCATATGTTATGGAATATCCCTTTGATCAGTTGGAGTCACCTGTCCTGGCTGTGTCTCCTCCCAGCTTCCCACGTACCCTAGCCTCCTAGCCAGTGTGGCAATAGGAAAAGCAGAAAAGGCCCTGGCTCTGTGTAAGCACAAAACTCAACAAAAACATCTTTATGTTTTCACTGTTTTCAGCACAAATCCAAAACACAGCCCATACCAGCCACTGTGAAGGAAATTAACTCTACCTCATCCAAAACCAGCACACAGTAAAATCTCAGTTTGGTATGGATTTTAGTTATCTATATTAGTTAAAGTAAATGTATTTCACTCCTCCTTTATGAGTGTTGCAACACAATGAGTCTGGAAGGGAAAGGGTGAGTTAATGGGGCATCAAATGAAACTATGAGGGAACAGTATCAAAGGATCTTATTTAACATTCTATTTGTCCATTTTTTTTATAACACACATCTAAATCAAATTATATTTGTGGTTCCCCAAAGAAATCAGGTAGTTTTTATGTGGTAAAGTTCATCTGCACACCAACAGAAGAGCTCAGAGAGACAATCAAGAGAGGGGAAGCCCAAATAATTTGCAAATAACAACCTGCAGGTTACTCCCAGGTCCATCATAGGGGTCATCATACCATCAAAAGTCCATCTCCACAGGCTCAGAGAAGGATAGAGTAATCATTTGGCAGGTGAGAATTCAAATTAAGGATTCACAAGGAACAGACCTTGTCTGGGAATATTCCACTTGGCTCAGTCATCAGCCCCATGATCAAGGTGTGAAATTCATCCGGACAGTGAACAGGACTGGGTCTCCAGATTACCTTGCAGACTGAGGAACATTACTGCCTAGAAGTATGGGATTAATTATGGGATACAGACAAACCGTAGTTCAAGATTGCACAGAATTTACTATGAGATGTTTAGAGGAGCAACCAAAGGCAGGTGGCTAGGTAATTTTGGTAGAATCAGCTATGGAAAAATAGAGCAGTAAGAGGATAAAATGGGCCATCATGTGTAAGCAGTTTGGTAATCAATAAGCTTGTCTCATGGTACTCTGAACCTGTCCATTACAGTCTGTCTTGTCTTATTAAATTTCTTTCTCAGTCTTTACTGACTGAAGGTGCTCTCTATCCGGTTTGAGGACGTGTTCATGAGAGGGTAAGTGCAGCAGCTGGAGCCAGGCCATGGGTTGAAGGGCCTATGTATGACTGTAGTGAGTGTAAGTGTGTGGGTGAGTGTGTGATTGTAAGCGAAGGTCAAGATGGACTAGCTGGTAAACGGACAAAGTAGCCTGGGAGTGAGGGAGTATTGAGTTTCCATAGGCCACCTTTAGGTGTGAGAGCATCTGTGTCTCTAGCAATGAGAGCAAAGGGTCCTCAGCTATGGCTTCAGGGTAGTCCTGACTAGCTCTGTGAGTATGTTTGTGCACATAACGGTTTGTATCAGAAACTGGAGACAAACAAAGTTTTCTAAGATCAAAACATGGGCAAATAATCTCAGAATTGTTGTTGCAGCAGGTCAGAGTTGGTGTGTAGAATATATGATGCACAAGATATTTCATATTTCATTCATTCTTGCAATGAATTCCTCTTTTGAAGTGGCCTTTTATGACTCACTTGTGAGTTTGGTTTTGTATAGTATGCCTACACAACTTTTTGTCATATATAAAAAGAAGAGATGGAATGAAAATGCTACTATTCCTTAGATGAGCAAAACAGAAACATTAGATAAAACTCTGAAATATAATAATAAAGGTTATACCTAGGCTATAATTGAATTACAGCAATGTATTCATGGAAAAGACACTTGCAATTGCTGTCATAATAGAACCTTTTTCTTCCAGGATCTATATTTTGCTTTGAGAGCACAGTAGGTTTAACTGAAATTTTAGCTCACAGGGAGAGCCAGAAAGTTAGCAAATTGCCCCTTTCATAAACATCAGACATCCAGATCTTCATTTTATTCAGCTAAATACTGACAATGTTACATGTTACCTCAGTTGAGGTACACTTTATTAAGAGATGGATAAATGCAGTAGAAAATAAATCTAAAGATGTAAACCTTGAAACAACCTTTATCTTGCAGATAAATGTCTCGAGAGGTGCTATTAATCATTTATAAAGGGTAGCATAATAAATTTCGTTCAGCATTAGAGTCAGTATAAAATCCTTTATCAGTGGTAAAAGAATAAGACAAATATTATTCTACCTACACAGTACAAAAAAACTCCTGGGAACTTCAATATTTAATTAATATTTTTTAAAAAATTATTTTTAAGTATGGACTCAAAATGATCTTGGCATCTTGGGAAAAAGAGAGAGCTCACAAGGCATGAATAGTGTAGAAAACATCATGCATACTCCAGAACATTGTGCTGGAAAGAGGCAATATTTATAATTTCAAGTAACAGAAATCACTTTTTTTGATCTAAGTTAATATGTCCTATCCCTAGTCTCACAAGACTGAAAAATATATTTCAGGTTTCAAAACAAAAACTTCAGGGTTTTCAGATAAAATTTGTAATTCTTATCCATCATATGATGATGTAACACTACATCCACTGTGAATGATAGAAAGCTGCAAAAATGTATTTAGAATCTTTCATAATGCTTGAGTCTTCATTTCTGGTTATACATATTAAATCCTCTTGGAGGTATGTCAGAGGACTTAGGCAAATATCAGTCAAAGCACTTCTGAATGTCTTGGGCAATTAGTAGAGGCACCGATGAATTGCTCAAGTGATTATTTTCACTTTCTCATAGCTACAAACATGAACAACATCATGGTAGAGCACTGTTCAGAAACACTGTTTATAAATGAAATAATTGCCACGATTCATGTGTGTGCATCCACTATCATACTTTCACATGGAGAAAAGAAAAATAGAGATAGCTATAAAATATTTTCAGGAGAATAATTTGCAAATCAATGTTGTTGCAACATTATTTGGTTTATAGATGTCTTTGCTAGCTTCAAAGCATGTATAGTTCTGCAGTCACATTTAGAGAGAGGGTATATGCTATTGGTGGACAGAATTTGTCTTGTACACAAGTGAGCACCTGCAAAAAACATTAAGAAGATATGGGTATTTCATAAAGAAAGCAGGATGTTAACCTGAAAGCCAGTATAAAAAAAAGACCTGCTTATCTCATTATAGTGAAAAACATGGGAAAATTAAGCAGATGTAAGTTTCTATAACTGTATTGACTTGAAAGTATTTTTGTGATATAAAAATCCAGTCTACTATTATATGTTTTTTGGAATTGCAATGTGAAATTCATCTTCCAAAATATATCCAGAATGCTACCAGTCCTGGAAAACAGATTTTACAACATCATCTGTAGAATTTTTTAACTGAATTAGACTTAGAAGTTGAACCTTAAAAATCAAACAATATAGAAATAATAATGAGAATGAAACAAATATGTTTATGTGCAGTGGGAGTGTTTTGGTTTTAAGTAACCTTTTTAAAGTACAGTTGATCTAAGTTATTACCATCTTTTCATATTCAGCAATAAGCAAGGTACAAGAAAAGGGAGAAGAAGATGTGGATTTATGATTGTTTTCTGTGGAGGATATATTTCTGTGAGAAGGCTGAAAACACAGTAAATGAACATAGGGGTCAAAATTAACATGAAACAGGAGAAGAATAAGGAAACATTAATCAATTATCAGTATTTTATACATGTAAGCAAATATGATTTCATTTAAGAATGGAGAAATAAGTGAAGACATATTTTGAAGGCTATATTTTTATCTTTTTGCCTTCCAGTAAACCTTGAAATATTCTTCACATTAAATAATATGTGGTATGACATCCTAGAGAGAGGAAAAGTGAATAGTCACACTTCTCTATTACCATATCAGAAGACTACAGCAAGGAGAATTAATTTGAACTGGAAGCAGGCTAAAACTGGATTTTTTTTCCCTTTGTGACACAATGTTTCTGGCTGAAAATTAGTGGAAATATTTTGGGTTTATTTGATGCAGTTACTGCAGAGTTAAAGAGATGAAGGACATAATAGCACTAATAGCAATGAATCCATACCAGAGCTTTTTGGTCTGCAATCTACAGAAGGCTTAAATATAAGTCTATAAAATTTTGAGAGCATTGGAGAATGTTATTTGCTCACTCTCCTAGTGAAAGATTTATGGTGCCAGATTCAGAACAAATCAAAGGAAATACTCAGCTATTGAACTGTTTGCCAGATGACATTTTAAATGCTCTAAGTTTAGGTGTGTTCTGAAGAATATGTGGACAGATTTTTGAAGAAAAATGCTTTGAAGTCTATTAAATAGAAAGAAATAACATCTCAGTCTGGAAGACCTTGATTCACAAACCATTATTCTCTAGCATCTAGGAAATCATCACTACATGCGTCCTGTCATTATACTCTTTCCTAAGCATCTGTGTTGTTCCTGTCAGAACTGCACATGGAACTAGAAAAAAAAATCAGTACTGACTTCCTATGACATTCTTTGCCTATATTATTAAACATAGCATTTGCAAGTAGGAACATAATGTGTGTGCACAGACTTGCAAAGTCTGTGTAAAAAATGAGAATGAAAATATAATAGTAAATAATGCATTATTTTAATATTAATTCAGGCAAGTTCTTCACCAAAGCTCACTCCGAATCATCTTGCAGTTGTTGCAAATATACTTTGTGTTCGGGACTTCCAGAAATCCCAATGCTTTCTACTCTCATCAGCCTCCCAAAGAAGAAAGGTTTTGTGTTTTGAAGTCAGTTGAAGGTTGTAAAATTGTTTAAATGTATAATCATATATTTATGTATTTGAAATATAAATATTGGAACTGAAATACCAACACAAGTATAGCAGGCAGCTTTAACTTCTGTAATTTTTTTCTGAAATAATTTTTAAGGCAAAATTAAAAGATACAATGCCATAATCAATTTCATGATGATGCTGCTACTCATGGTCAATTTAGTTTATGATAATGTGATAAGGAAGACTTAATTTTATATATTTAGTTGCTGAGCTTGGAAATGTTACAATGGCAATTTGTAATCTTATGACAAAACTAATATTTGTTTGTTTAATATTGTTGTCATATCTCTATTTCCAGCTCAGCTGAAAAAAAATGAAAATAGTTCTCTATGGTCTAGTAAAATTTGCATGCCAGGGTTTTAATACCAAATGTGTCTGAGTTCAGAATAGAAATGACTCATTAGTATGAAATAGTTTAACATTGTCAAGTATATTGAACAGAAAATTGAAAGTGTGAAAATACAGTTGTTGAAGTCTCTTTATAGATCCTTGAACTCATGACCACATATGGACCAGTGACAGGCATAATTTTATACTTGTCCTGAGATCTCAGAGGATACATGATTTTGCATGGTTGTGACAATGCTGTTATTTCCAATGACAATGGAAATAACAGCTTGTTAAGCCAAGACCTCAGTGTAAGATTCACAACTAATATTAAATTCAAACCCTGCATTCTGCAGCCATGACAATATTTCAGAGGCATCAAAATGCTGCAAGGTGGAGAAGGATGTTGAACTTTTATGAGACTTATTATACAGGAACAATGAATTTAATAGGAGTTCCTGCCTAGTTTTTGAACTATATTATTTTTTGCTTTGTTAATCTAAAAATAAAACTGTAGGCTTAAGTTTGTGAGTATTAAAAACAAGTAAAGCTGGTAAAAGCAATTTAGAATTCACTCTGTGTAGATTTCACAAAAAAAGTACTGCAGCTTCTCTTTTTACAGGTGACTAATTCTTTAATATCCAGTTCTGCTGAATTCCTTTCTTTTGACCAGTTGGGTCAATATATATTTCCAGATCCAGACAGATCATCAATGCAACTCTGTACTGGTTCTACCTGGTAAAAGTTAATGTTTTTCATAGCAGCTCATGCATGGTAATACATTTTGGATTTGTATCCATCCATTGTGGTCCTCCAGTCACGTGAGTTTTACCATCAGTTTCTGTGATTCCTATTGTATCATAACTGTTAGACTGGTCACAGAAATCCAGTTCCTCCTGTTTTCTAGTCTGAGTGCATTGGTATATGTGTACTTGAGGTGCCTATACTTATGCTTCTTGTCTTTGGAAGGGGTTGGAGAGGAATCCTCACTACTCTGATGCATGTGATCATCCACTGTTGCTTATGAATATACAGATGTCACAGATTTGGATTCTTCCTCCCAAATTCATTAATTTAAACCACAGTTCCTTGTCAGCCAACTTGCTAGCAAAGATTTTCTGTCATCTTCCAGTCAGGTGACTCCCATCTCTCCCAGAATGCTGTGTTGGTCAAAGAACAAGAACTCATGACCAGAAACCAAAGCCCCGGTGACACTACCAGCCACAAAGCCAAGTATTGATCTGCATGATGAATTGACTTCTGTCTACACCCTGATCTCTGATTACCAAGAAAGAGAATTAAAACATCTTTTATCCTTAGTTAATTTTTCTGCACTTGCATGAAACCATATTTCATAATCTCCAGAATTACCTTTTTTAGATTTACTCAACAAAAGATGAAAGCAATATAACCATAACACAGTTCTGAAGTCATGGTCAAGACTAACTTAATCCAGCAGCTATTTAATGCTCCTAGCATCAGAATCTCATGTGATGGAAACCAGTAAATTTTCATGAGTACAGACGCAGATATAATTTACGACAAGCAAAAAATATACACCCAGAAGTCTCTTCTCTGAGGAAAAAGATAACCCTGCAGCCTTTTCATTAATTAGCCTGATTCTTCATACACAATAGTTTCATTTTACTAAGGTTCCATGAAAAAGCAGTTAGGTCAGCACAGCTACTGTAGATTTTCCTTAATGAATAGAGCCTCAAGTGCTATAGTTAAGACCTTAGTTAATTAAACATTAATCTCTTCATTTACTGTATGTGTAACTTAATTACAGAACTAGTTTTAGAGTCATTTATCATTTATGGAATATGAAATAAAAATAAATTTGTTTAATCATACTTTAATCAAACAAGCAATTCATCAATTAATCCAGCATATCACACCTACTCCATAGCTATCTAATTAAGACTTTTAAATTTTCAGTTCAGAGTACAATAACAATGCCTTCAGTGATATCTTGGAATCAAAACCTATGTTTTAAAAACTGATTGTATTTTGCAGTTAAGATGAAAAAGCTTTTCAGATAACATTAAGATATTTTCCTCCTTAAGAAATTAGCCAGAGATACTAAATTTTTTTATATTTCAATTTCTTATTAGCACCTTAAACTAAGCAATCATCTCCTTCTGTATGTTTATGCCTGATTTCTTCTCCATGAAATAAACCATATTGAATGAAGTCCACAAAAAAATTGGCAATAGTTTTTCATATTCTAGAAAAATATAACCATACTTTTTGATTCTAAATTAAAATAGTTATATTCCTAGAAAGAATCTTTAGTCACATTTCATAGCCTTCTGATTTACATTCTGATGGTTAAAGTGATGTTTCAAATGAAAAAACCAAATAATTTAAGAATTAAAAAATGCCAACAAACAATGTAGAAAGAAGTCAGAGGAAAAATGCTCTGATGCACAAATCAACTGCTTCCTAGGACACAAGTTAAAGTAGTGAAATTCCACTAAAATGTTTGGAATGCACAGTTATCAAGATTTATAAAGGAATTCTTTTTTTCATCATTAAATTATGAGAACAAAAGATACCCCCTTTTTGATATATTTGCATTATTACTAAACACTTACATTAACATATTTATCAATAAATAATTTAATTCCAGAAGCAAAATGATATTTATTGTTTGCTTTTATTCCATTCAAGCATCTTATTATGCATTTTGCAAGTGTGCTCTGGAAAGGTGCTGTAACAAATATTGACACAATATCTAAACTTGAAGTAATAAAGCTTGAATGATATACTACTTTGCTGATGGGATTTGAAAAACTATTTTTTCAAAGTGCATTTGCATTAAATCTTTCAGTTTCACTAAACCAAAAGAGCTTATTGTTTATCTTTTTCGGGATAAAGGAAATGACTGGTAGAATATTATTTTTGTGCAAATAAAGAGAAGGGGTAAATTAGCAGGGAATACTAATGAAAGTTCAGATAGATTAGAAATGCACTCAGCTGACTTTTTCTATTATAAATTTGCTGAGATATTAAAGACAAGTGGTAACTAGCTCTCTACTTCTCTGGAACTGTTATTTTTGGACCTTAATTGGAAGTACTTCCTAAATAAGGAAAACATTAATCTGCATATCATATACAATGAACTGTTCAAAACTTCCCAAGAGAAAAAAAATTAGGGTGATATGGATATACATTTACTTTCATGAATTATTCAAACAAGGCCAAATTCAGACCTTAAGTAAACATTAATTTCAGTAGAGCTGTACTTGCTTACATTAACCTGAAATTACATCCCATCTGCCTCTTGCAAAAGTGACAATTAACGTAACAATAACTTTAAAGGAAAGTATAAATCAACATTATTTGTGGCTAAAAGATTAAAAGATACTATACCCCACTTTACAATAATGCAGTTCTTGGGATTCTATTGAGTTGCAATGACCTACTATTTTCCATGCTGTAGTATCACTGAAAAGTCATACATCTTAGCTCTACAACCACATAGCCTGTTCAACTGAAAGGTCAAATTTGTGAAATCTATTTTTTAATAGCTTGAGTTTAACCCCAGCCAGCAACCAAGCACCACGAGTCAGCTTCCCTTTGTCAGATAGGTCAGGCATGCAAAAATACATTGAAGAGCATTTTTGGTAAATTGTCTTCCATAAAATCTACTGTTGTGACCGTTTGGTGCAGGTTGATTTAATATTTTTCCTTCCTATAATATTTGCTTATTCCAAACAAGCACATAGGTAGGGATTTCTACATGTACTTTGTAGGATTTAAAGCAATGCATAGGATACAAAAATGGAAGTTGTTTTCCATCACATCACAAGAAAACACACAAAATTCAAAATTTAAGAAACAGTATGTTCAAAGTCCAAGAAAAGCTTAACATTTCCATGTGTCTGTCTTTGCTGTATCTATGTCATGTGCTATCTAAGATTTGGCCTTTTTAAAATAAAGCAATCGTAATTTAGTTTCTGAATCCATTTGGTACTGCTCCCTAAGTATTACTGAGGAACTGGAATGCTGTAGTTTTATCAGTAGTGCCTGTACTATTAATAGAGACTGCAAAATCATTATGCACATTAACCTCTTCTTGTCTCCAGAATTACCTGCAAACACTCTGTCAATGGGCTGGAGAAAAGTCTTGATCTGTCATTACAAAAACTTCTAGACAGTTTTGGGAGGAGCTCTT
>NW_008671192.1:21043-29427 GCF_000695815.1 Acanthisitta chloris
CTACAACTTTTAGATAGCAGCCATCTTGTTTGCCTAGGCACCTGATCAACCACATAAAAACAATAAAATGAAAAGACTGATATTCTCCTTGAGGCTTCCATTTCCCTTTTTCTGTAAGAGTGAAGTGTTGTATTTGTTAACTATGTTGTAAGCACTCTTTGGCAATGATGGCATTTTACTTTGCCAAACATGTTGGATCTAATCTTGATTAATACCTTATATGGTAGCACAACCACTATTATAATAACTCTCAGTCAGGGGGCCTGGGACGCTTATTGCCACTGGCAGATACTCTCTTTGATGTGGTGATCTTTCCAATGACATTTTCACAATGTTTTCTCATGTTTGCTATACACATTAAAGATGATAGCATTAGGAGATAATATATTAACTAAAGGATGAAAAAGCCATGCAGATATGAGTGCAAACTGTAGCTACATATGAACAGGAACACAAGGAATGAATTTTTGGTACATTTTCAGATTGGTAGAATTTATCTCACATATCAAACATGTAAAAAACTCTCCAAATTTGCATATAATTTTATTAATAGTGACTGGTTGTGTTTCTGAAGTATTTCTTCAGCTTCTCATAAATACTAAGTTACCACTGAGATTCCAGTGTTCTGGAAATTTAGCCCTGGCAACTCAGGAGAACATTGTATACTTTAAGTATCACATATATATCCTAAATATAGAATGACAGAATTGTTAAGATTGGAAAAGACCTTTAAAATCCTTGAGTCCAACCATTAACCTAGCACCACCGTGCCCACCGCTATAACCAGGTTCCTAAATGCCACATCTACACGATTTTTAAATACCTCAGGGATGGTGATTCCAGAACTTATCTGGACATTCTGTTCCAATGCCTGATCACCCTTTTGGTGAAGAATTTTTTCTAATATCCAATTCCCTAGGGCACCTTGATACTATTTCCTCTTGTCCTGTCAGTTTACCTGGCAGAAGAGGCTGAGCCCTGCCTTGCTACAACCTCCTTTTACATAGTTGCAGAGAGCAATATATTCTCCTCTCATCCTCTTTTTCTGCTAAACAACACCATATCCCACAGCTACTCCTCAAAAGACTTGTGCTTCAGGCCCTTCATCAGCCTTTTTGCCCTTCTCTGGACTCACTCCATGACCTCAATGCCTTTCTTGGAGTGAGGGAACCAAAACTGAACATAGATTTCAAGTTCTGACCTCACCAGTGCTGACTGGTGAGGTCACAACTCAAGCAGAGGGGCTATCGCTTCCCCTAGTCCTTCTGGCCACATTATTTCTGATACAGGCCAGGATGCCATTGGTCTTCTTGGCCACCTGGGCACACTGCTGGCTCATGTTCAGTGAGAAAAGACCAGCACGAGGTCATTTTCCACTGGGAATCTTTCCAGTCACTTATTCCCAAGCCTGTAGTGTTGCATGGGGCTGTTGTGTCCAGGTGCAGTACCTGACACTTTACCTTGCTAAACCTCATGCAACTGGCCTCAGCCCATCTGTTGAAGTGATTCAGATCCCTCTGCAAACCATTCCTACCCTCCAGCAAATCAACACTCCTGCCCAACTTGGTATCATCTGCAAACTGACAGAAATTGCATTTGATCCCATAATCCAGATCATAAATACAGATGTTAAAGAGGACTGGCCCCAGTAGTGAGCCGTGGGGAACAGGACTTTTGACTGGCCATCAGCTGGATGTAACTCCACCTATAACCACTATCTTGGCCCAGCCATCCAGCCAGTTTTTTTACCCAGTGAATGGTGCACTTGTCTAAGACATGAGCAGCCAGTTTCTCCAGGAGACTGCTGTGGGAAAGTGCTGACAAAGGCTTTACTAAAATCCAAGTAGACAACAACCACAGCCTTTCCCTCATCCACTAATCATGTCATTCTGTCTTAGAAGCAGATCAGATTGGTCAAGCAGGACCTGTCTTTCATGAACTCATGCTGGGTGGGCCTGATACCCTTGTTGTCCTCAGTGTGTGGCATGATTTCATACAAGAGTGACTTTGTGAGCTCTTCCCCAGCTCCCTCTATACTCTTGGATGGCTTCCATCTGCTCCCATGGACTTGAGTGTGTCTAAATGGTGCAGCAGATCTCTATCATTTCCTTCTGGATTATGAGGCTTCCATTCTGCTCCCCATTCCTGTCTTCCAGCTCAGAGGGCTGGATACCCTGAGAATAATTTTTCTTGTTATTAAAGTCTGAGGCAAAGAAAGCAATATGTACCTCTGCCTTCCTCATCCTTTGTTTCCTCTGCATCCAATAAAGGATGGAGATTCTCCTTAGTCCTCCTTTTTTGCTGGTGTATCTGTAAAAACATGTTTTGTTATCTTTTACAGCAAATATCCCATCTGTGTTAGGCAACTATGATATGTCTAAAATGGTTAAATAAAAGAGGACAGCAAGAAAAATTAACACCTAGCTATATGGCTATCTCTCCTGACTAATTTCTTCTGTTTATGCACTTTTTGAAAGTAGATTTTTGTACTGTCTCATAAACTAACTGCCACTACTATGTTTTAAAATGTCACTTTACATTTTTCAACTTTAATTTAAAGATGCCCAGAGAACACTTATAAGAAACTCTAACTCTTGGCAGAGTACCCAAGCCAACACACTGTTATATAGGTAGGAGTTCCTCTTCTGGTCCTTATAGGGAGATATTTGTCTTCAAGAGAAATAAACTTCCTTGCTCTAGATCCCAAAGGAATTAATATGTGGTTATTCAAACACAGGTACTGAATATTGAGACATCTTTTTGCTGTTAGCCTGGTAATGACATACCATTGCTCTGAACATAAGTTATCAGGAGGTATCTCACCCTTCCCTACAGATCATGAATCTAGGAACCATGCTTTGCTATAGTGTGGCTGAAGCCAAGTACTGAATAACAAGTTCTGATGTTCAGCCAAATGCTTTGGATTTCATTCAGATTTTTATTGCAGGCAACAAATACCACTTGTAATTAATTATACTTGATTCCTTTTTGGATGTACACCTCAAGCCTGAGGCTTCAGGCAGTGTTTATAGGTTTAATTGGATCTAAGTGTTCTTAAAATCTTTCTATTTCTTATGTCTTATTTTTAATTCTATTGCACAGAAGAGATACATTATGCCAAAGAAACTGGTAGCTTGATGTACACTTTGGAATACTAAAATATAAAAGATCACCTATAAACTGTAATTTCTATGACATGAAAAAAAATATGAAACGGGAGAAATTAAAAATGTTCATCACAAAAAACTTTATTTTCTATGAATTATAATACATATTCTGAAAATCTATTACTCTTTTTTCTGCATACTTTAAAAATTAAGTATCATGCTGCTGGATTAAATTTTATTAGGTACAAAAATATGGGTGATGTAAGCAGAATGAACTTTTTCCATACAAAAAGAAAGATAAAGGCAGTATTTCAAAATTAATTCAGAAAAGTTTGTCATAGGACAAGTAATGATATTACAGTGCCAGATGCTTTGGAAGATACAAAAGTTTCTGAATTGCAAATAACTTCCCACTTCAAAACCCTATAGAGAGTCTGGGAGAACCATATAATTCAAGCATTAGAACAGGACTGCAGTCTCATTTCTCACTGAAATTAAATGGAAATTTTGATACTGATTTTATTTGGCACAGCACTTCATGCATCACAGGTGAAACCTTCAGAGATTCAAGTAAATATTGAGGCAGGGATTGTGACTGCTTTCTGGATGATAAACTTTGTAGGTCAGATGTTCACATGGACTGTGTCTTCTGCCTCCTAATGGGAGACAGTCAATCAACTGAAGTTCATAGTTCAATAGAAGAAAAGAGTTACCAACTCTTGCAGTTCAAGTCATATGGGAACAATTGGGTAATTTTGCATTATTTGCAAGAAGGTAGTGCAGAGAGGTTTTCCTTGTGGGTCTTTCCTGTTATGTTCCTCTTATAAAAGCAGCACAATTCTAAAAAGTACATAAAATAATGCTGCTTTTATTATTGCTGTAAAGCATTTAGAAATCTTACATACACACATCATTCTGCTGTTCCTTCTGCCCTACATGCAAAATACTTCTCTCCTGTCTGCCAAGTTTGAAAAGACTTTTCAAAATACAATTTGCTCCTGTGTCAGTAGCTGCAGAGGCATGGAGACCCTCTCCTATGAGGAAAGGCTGAGAGAGACAAGGTTGTTCAGCCCGGGAAAGGGAAGGCTCTGGCATGATTTTATTACAGCCCTTCAGTACATGAAAGACCTATAAGAAGGCTGTAGAGGGATGTTTTACAAGTATGTGACAAGAGGGAATGGCTTTAAACCCAAAGACAGTAAATTTAGATTAGGAAGAAATTCTTAATTGTGAGGGTGGTGAGGTGCTAGAACATGTTCCCCAGAGAAGCTGAGGATGCTGCATGACAGGAAGTGTTCAATGTCAGGTTGCTCACAGTGGAAGTTGTCTCTGCTTGTGACTGGGGGGTGGGGTGGGGGGTGGAACAAGATGATCTTTAAGAGCCCTTTCAACCCAAGCTATTCTTTGATCCTATGATTCAATTTGTTGAAGGCCGTTGTCAAAAGCTTACAACTGTTTTGAACTAACAGGTCATAGCAGCACACAATTAATTCCTTCCTCTTCTAAATCCCAGAGAATGTTTTATGCCTTCTTCAGCAAGAAACAGGCACTTTTTTTTTTTTACACCAGTGATAAGCAGACATTTGATGTGCAGGTGTTAACTCAGAGATGAAACTTACTTTTTATTCTCTATCCATTAATTCCATAACCTTTATTGTGAGAACATTATCTAGGTACCCTGGGCAGCATAGAACTGCTTCATTTTACTTGGAGTGCAGCTGACTGTCTAACTTAGGATTGTGTAGCTAAGAACAAGCTTTAACCAACATTGCAGTTGCCAGTCTGTTGCATTATTTTTCAAGACACTCAGATATAAACTATGAATAATATATGGGGAAAAGTAAATCATCTTTGTGGAAATTTGTGTAAATTTCATGTTGCAGATGTGCATTTCAATAATACCAGGTTCCCCTTCAGATCGTGTATTGTTAGTAATTTCTTGGGGACAATAACTAAATGGCCCCAACACATTGCTGCAATTTGTCATTCTTTGAGTTGCTAATTGCTGAAAAACAAGTTGATCTTATAAATTTCTAAGAACTAACTCTGGAACACAATGTTCTTGCATTTGAAGGAAAACCCCACATTTTTTCGCCTGATCCATTTGTTACTAAATACTGAAGCAATTAGTCCACCTTGGCAGCAAGTGGCATTGGTTTTAGTTACATTTATTCCTCTTACCAGAATATGCTCTAACAGAGATCTATTATTACAGGCATTTATTGTACCACTTTTACTATTTCTTTGTGATTCTCTATTTTGATCAAGATTAGGGCCCAGTGGTGTAGATTAGAGTCCTGAAGAGACAGGGTAAAATTAGATTTTCAGTGCATTAACAAAGGGAGCCCCATAAATTATCTTGTAGAAAAGGGCTGGAAAGGGCATTGTTTCCCATTGAACCGATGCCACTTGATATAAGTCATTAAAGACTAATTGGGATGAGGACATTAAGAGTGATACACTGTGACTTGTAATTCAGAGAGCCAGCTACTGCGTACTTTAAATTAAGAAATCCAGAGCACATTCCAGTTCTCCTTCGCAGCAGTGTATTCCAGTTGGTGGCAAGTCTAATTTTTCTTTTCAGATAATTGGATCTCAACAGAAAATTCTGCAGTAGACCTTTACGTGTGTGTGTACACACACAATGCAATGTTCTAAGACAAAAATACTGCACAAAGCAAGAACAGTAGCAGTTATTCATATGGGGCAATGGTAGAGAATACAAGATTATGTATTCTGGTATATTGGAAAACAGAAAAAGAAGGTCATATATGTAAATGGCTAATTATTCACAATACATTACTTTTTTCAGATAATGTTTTCTTACTAGCGTCTGACAGTGTCTTGTAAAATAAGACATATCCATTTGTTCTTCAGCCTTGCAAGAAACACAGAGACTTTGTGCTGAAGTTTGGGGTAGATTTCAGTAGTTCATTCTCTATTAATGGCCCTGTACAAGAACTGAGTATTTCTGTACCTGCTGGAATACAGTGACCATTTTCAGTGTAGAGAATAAGAGTTCTTATTATGGTATTGTTATGGAATTTCAGGGATTTTTGTCATTTAACTGAAAAATTTTATGATGTTGTTTTGACTCAAAGAAAGCAGCTGTAATGCAATAGAATTTAAATCACTGAGAGCTGCATATCTTTACAAAGTTCTTACTTGTATTTGATTTATTTTTTTCCTAAAAATCAGATAACAGTTGACTGAAGAATTTAGTTCATTCAGGTACACAACTTCTATAACAGAGTCTCCATCTGCCATATAATTACTGTATCATAGGCTTTCTCCACAACTCAGATGAGGTCAGTTTTCATAATTTCTCTTACCTTGATAAAAGTGGACATGAGGTTGTTTTTATAATGACCTGTAAATTCATTGGCTTGCTCCAGGTTAGCTGAAAGGACTTTTTTTAAATTTTTGCAACATGCACACTGTTATAAATACATTTCTCATCTCCAGTGTTTTGTATAGTACATCCAGCATAATGTGACAAAAGAAAGAAAAAGGCAAAAAACCTTTCCATTGTTCAGAAGACTGAATAGTCCATGAGAATTATTTATAGTTGAAAAAAATCCTTTTCCTGATATTTATCCATACAACTTCTTACGTGTATAAGCTCTATTAATCTATTAATTATCTGACATTTCCACCAGCAATATTTAGAGTTCTGTCTCTGAAATTTGCCTGTGTTACCTTTGATCTCAGCATGCTCTCTAAGATTATATTTCCCAGAACCATGTATTTCAGAGGAAACAGGGAAAATACAGACCAAAACACAAAAACCTCTCAGTTTTTGTGTTCTATGAAATGCAACTGTTGTGCAATGACATTGTGAGAGAGAATCAGAAAACGGGACCACAAAATTTCTTTTATTAGTGACTGTACTCCATTCAATCTGTCCCTCACCAGTGCTTTGCCATTTTACATTTGGGGAATTTGTGTTCATACACTTTGCAGTGCAGTTGAAATGTGTCTCAGACAGGCTTTAAGAATGACAGCCTCAGCTTAAAAATTGCTCCTGAGGAAATGTGAGTGGAGCCTCCACTGAGGTTTCTTAGTAGAGAAGATGAGAGAGGAACCTTTTCTGAGATTTCTTCCAGCATTTGCCTTAGGATCTACAAAGTCAGCTGAGGCCTTTCAAATAGCTCTCCTTTATCAGAGAGCTTGCTTTGCATAGAGATTTCCTTGCCAGAGAACTCCTGAGAAGGGGCAAAACATGTTCAGGGCCCTGGACACCATTGTTATGTAACCTACAGGATAAGATTATCACCACAAAGAAATTATTTAAAAGATCTGTCTGTCATTTTGTGAGCTATCAGACTTAATATAACCTCTGTGAATTGTGTAGATGCAGTGGAGTACTGCATTCTGATTGATTTTTGATGCCTCCTTAAATTCACAAAAGATATCATGATGTCGCAATGATGAAACACTCTCAGATACCATGTCAAATAGAGAGGGACTTTATTATGAGGGTATGTAGTGATAGGACCAATGGAATGGCTTTAAGTCAAAAGAGAGTAGATTCAGACAGATATCAGGAAGAAATACTTTACTATGAGGTTGGTGAGACACTGGAGCAAGTTGACCAGGGAAGTTGCGGATGCCCCATCCCTGGAAGTGTTCAATGTCAGGTTGGATGAGGCATTGAGCAGCCTGATCTAGTGGAATGTGTCCCTGCTCGTGGCAGGGACTTTGGAACTAGATGATCTTTGAGGTTCCTTCCAACTCAAAAAAATTCTGTGATTCTATGAAACCAAGAAATGTCTTCCTATTGATGGTCTGTATTCAGGGTATTTAATAAGTGTTTAACCCCAGCAAAATAAAAGCAAGCATCTTGCTCATTTTTCCAATACTCACAATGTACAGAAGAAATAAAGGCACACAAAAAAAAGAAAGATAATTTAATCAAAATTAACAGCTTTCCTTTGAAACTATTAGCATTTCTTCCTCTATTTCTGATCTTGTTTGGGAATTGGTGAGCTTAGTAAATGATGTTGGGATGAGTGGTTCACAAATTATATTTCAGTAGGAGTACTTGGGAGAAAAGGGGAGGTAAACTATTGCTCAAGTGACTGAACAGCTGGGTTATTTTTTAAAAATTTTTTGTTATGTATGTTAAGCTCTAAAAACTTTGGGAGGTGCATAGGGAGGCAGCTGAATACCTCATTATGCAGATGTACCAATTCATACCCCATAATACAAATAATAGATGTGTCTCAAGCATGAAGAAAAACAGCAGAAAAGGACAACGGTTAAAATATTATAATA
>NW_008671193.1:0-627 GCF_000695815.1 Acanthisitta chloris
ATATAAAATGTTAAGACACTTCACTTAAATGTAAAGAGTTGCTTTTTGCAATCCAAAGAAATTGCATCATGATTATTATTTTTTTCCTTTTTTTTTGTCTTTTTTTTTTTTTTGTCGCTTGTTTTCTCTTTGTTATTCAAAAAAAGGCTCGTTCTTCTGTACAAAAATGATCGAGATACAAAAAAAAGAGAGAGGGGGGAAAAGAAGAAAAAAAAGACCGAAATTGAAAAAAGAAAAAAAACCAAAACAACTAACCCAAGGACGAAGTAAGGAATGAAAGGAGTGATTAGATCGTGTGCTGCACTGGGCACAGAGCACACAAATACACACACACACACACCTGGAGCACACCTGGAGCACAGCTGGAGCACAGCTGGAGCACACCTGGCTCAGCTGTGCTGCTGGTGGTGGACATGGACAGGTATCACCTCACCACACACCCCAGAGACCTCTCATCTCCCCCAGGTTGGGCAGAGGATGCTCCCCAAGCTGCATCCCCACCCGGAGCAGGAGGATGGATGCAGGTACCTGTCCCACCTGCTGGTCCCCAAGGGCGTTTGGGCGCTCAGGAAGGAGGACAGAGGTCTTGGCAGGGTGTCCCCATGCGGTGGGACCCCCACACCCCCA
>NW_008671194.1:0-497 GCF_000695815.1 Acanthisitta chloris
CCTCAACTGGGAGAAGCTCAACTGGGACATCCTCAACTGGAAGAAGCTCAACTGGTAGAGCCTCAACTGAAAGAAGCTCAACAGGGACAACCTCAACTGGGAGAACCTCAACTTGAAGAACCTCAACTGGAAGAACCTGAACTGGGACAACCTGAACTAGGAAAACCAGAATGGAGAAGCTCAACTGGAAGAACCTCAACTGGAAGAGCCTCAACTGGAAGAACCTCAACTGGGAGAAGCTCAACTGGTAGAACCTCAACTGGGACAACCTCAACTGGGAGAACCTCAACTGGAACTGGGAGAAGCTCAAGGAGAACCTCAACTGGGAGATCTTCGGTGGAGAAGTTCAACTGGGAGAAGCTCAACTGGGAGAAGCTCAACTGGAAGAAGCTCAATTGGGAGAAGCTCAACTAGGAAAACTGGAATGGAGAAGCTCAACTGGGAGAAACTCAACTGGGCCAACCTCAACAGGGACAACCTCAACTGGAAGAACCTCA
>NW_008671194.1:956-1214 GCF_000695815.1 Acanthisitta chloris
CCCCGCGGTCCCTGCAGAACCTTCGTCGTCGCTGTCGCAGCAGGAGGAGGAGGAGGAGGATGGAGAGGAGGAGGAAGATGGCGACCACCAGCCCCAGCCCCAGGGCCACCTTGCTGACCCTGCCCGAGCAGCTCTCCCCGTCGTACCAGTACAGAGACTCGTCCGGGCAACTGGTGGGGACAGAGGGGACAGATCCTCTTAGACCTTCCAGGAGAGGTTCAACTGGGAGAGTCTCAACTGGGAGAGCCTCAACTGGGA
>NW_008671195.1:0-1187 GCF_000695815.1 Acanthisitta chloris
GGCAAAGCCCGTCCCCTCTCCCATCCCTCTCCGGGAGCGTCGGAGGAGCTGGGCGGGCTGTGCTTGGCTGGCGTTTGCTCTGAATGACCGAGCTCTCCCATTCAAGACCTCGCAATCTCGAAGCAGGCGAGAGGGCTTTTTTTCCTTCTCCTTTTTTTTTTTCCTGTCTTGTCTTTTTTATTTAACCTTTTTTTCCCTGCTGCTCCTCCGATTTAGAAGCAAATCTCGGGGGCCGCGGAGAGAATTCGTTTTTCCGCCATCGTCATCGTCGCTATTATTATTATTTTTTTTAATCTTCCTCCTCTTCCCATTTTGGATCTTAACCCTTTGATCTGTTTCCTTTAAAAGACTCTGATTCCCAACTCCCATCAGGGGGAGAGGGAGGAGAAATACAGGGGAGGAAAAAAAAAGCCCGAGCGAGTCGGTGCCCTCAGCTGTTGGCCAGGTTGGTGGGGGACAAAAGTCCCTTTAAAATATTGAATGTCAGTTGCAAACCTAAGAAAAGAAAAATCTGATCCGGAGCGCTAAATTTAGGAGCTTTATATGGAACTTGGACTCTGCTGCTGGATTTTGTATGGATTTTTTTCAACCTTTGGTAAGTTTCGATTCACCTTTTGGGGTAAAAAGGAGCAAAAGGCTTTTAGGGGTGGTTAGGACTTTGGGCTGTAAGTCCGACCAGATCACGTTGGGGTTTTTTTTAACCGTTTGTGTTGTGTTTTTTTTTTTTATTAACAAAGCGACGGGGACGTCGCGTTTTCTCGCCGGATATTCCTAGAGTGCTGCTCTGTGGTTTATTTTATCCCCGATTTTAAAATCTGCTGCGGTTGATTATTTACGGCGCGTGCTGCGGGGAGGGGGAGCCCGTCCGTTCACCCTCAGCCTTCCCCTTGCAGGGACGACAGACCCCGGCGAACGCCCCTAGACCGCACGGCTGGGGGAAGCGTCGCCAGCGCTGCCGGCAGAGATGGCCGAGAATTGGAAGAACTGCTTCGAAGAGGAGCTCATCTGCCCCATTTGCCTGCACGTCTTTGTGGAGCCGGTCCAGCTGCCCTGCAAGCACAACTTCTGTCGGGGCTGCATCGGGGAGGCGTGGGCCAAGGAGTCGGGCTTGGTGCGGTGCCCGGAGTGCAACCAGGCTTACAACCAGAAGCCCAACCTGGAGAAGAACCTGAAGCTCACCAACATCG
>NW_008671196.1:0-51181 GCF_000695815.1 Acanthisitta chloris
CGAGCTCTGAGCGCTGCCGCTGTCCGGGGCTATCCCGCGGGGACCAGCGCTGAGCGGCGCTCGGCACAGACACAAGTGCCGCTGGCACAGCAGTGAGCGCTCTGAATTGTAGACGGAGTTTGCTTTTCCTAAATTGTTCCCAGGGCTGGCTACGACCTTTCCTGTGACGCCTCCTGCCCTGGGAGCTGCTGCCCTGTGCATGGGAGTGTTCTGAACCGGAGCCAGTGGCTTTAAAACGTGGTGCCTGCCCAGGGCGTGCTTGGGCTGGGACGTGGGCTCTGGAGATACGTGATGGATATCTGGTGTTTGGCTGTTTTTCTTCTTTTTTTTTGGTCCTGTTCTTATCTTCTAACTTTAATCACCTGCCTGGCTTCTTCCCTTCCTGCTGCTCCCATAAGTTTTCTGGGAGGCTTTGAGATCAAGCACAGAACTAGTGGAAATGCATGGTAACAGAAAAGCTAATACCTTCTCTGTGGATGTGGGCAAGGGGGATATTCTGATAGGGAGCTGAGGTTTTGGAATATAAATTGAGGTTTAAAGGTTTATTTAAAACAAAGTGAAATGTGTAAGTTGTATACATTAGAGCTAATAAACATTAGTGCATGATTTGAGTTCTGCTTGACAGTACATCACCCAAACCCTCTGCTAAATACACAATTCCTCACGGGCTTTCCTTCTGTGAGGGTTTATCCACACACAGGAAGGGCCCAAAGGCACAGAGAAATGTATCTACCTTCTGCCAAGGTGTTGTGGCCATGTGCATGTCCTTTACTTGGAGTCAGTGCATGTTAGCCTGAACTTCTAGTCCCTTCCTTCCCCCAAATTTCATTGACTCTCAGTGTAATAAGGGGGTATCTTGAGTGGCAAAATTGTCTACATTATTGTGAGCAGTCTTGCCCCTCTCTCATTTCTGAGGATCCCAGCTCAGAGCCATAGTGGTCAATTAGTCATTGCCTTTGGGTGGTGAGTTTGCTCGTTGGTTTCACACCTGCTGTATGGATCAGGCAGGTCAATGCCTGAGGCTTCTCAGGGCTTCCCAGAAGGCACCAAGTCGGCCAAACTTTTCATCTCTTTCCATTCACACTGGTTATTTCTTGAAGAAAAGAGAAGAGGAATGGGTCAGATAAGGCTTGGCCCCCTGAGACAGTGTTTAATTCATTCTAAAAAAGTACAAACCCTTTTTTAAAATTTGTGTGTTTCCTTTCCCCAGAAGCAGCAGCAGAAGCCTTAATATCCCTTTTGAGACCAAGGTCAGGTTTCATAGCATGACCTGCAGCAAACTTTTTCCAATAGCTTCCACATCTAAGCCTAAATTAAAATAAGCAATATTGCCTTTGTATCCAGATGGAATCCTTGCAGGAGAGGAGGATAAGAGCAGTCTGCCAAAACAAGTGAGTTTGACAGAGAAACATAAAATAAAGGGTAAGAGGAACTTCTGGCAAAGCAGAATTGTCCACTAACCTCGATGGCATCTTTCCCTCCCACAGGCAGTTCTCTTTACAAGCAGCACCCCACAACTTCTGTTGAAGGAGGCTGTCATTGAGACTCAGCAAAAGGGGAATTTGGAGAAAAAAAGCTGAAACATTCAGAAGTTATTCCCATTAATTCAAGTGACTGAGCATTTAGCAAAGAGGTGAATAAGCTTTTCTTTCCTGATTCATCAGAAAAATCATGACTTGAGGCTGAAGCCAGTGCTTTGGGTCAGACTGCAGGGCTGGGCTCTGGTGGGGTGACATGCATGCCTGGGTGCGTCTTTGGGATTTGAGTCTATGTTTGCTATTCCCTGTTTAAAAGACTGGATTTGAATGGGGATGTTGACTTGAAAAATTCCAGCTGGTTTAAAAGGGATTCTTGGTGCTTTCTGACAGCCACTTCCTTTCCTGGGTCTCGGATCAGATCCTGAGTTGCTCTTGTGCTGCCTAGAAGTAGGGCTGTGATGTTGTAAAGTAGATAAATCAGCTTGGATATTCTTTCCCATCCCTCCCCCTGCTGCACTACCCCCCAAGAAAAAACAGAGAATGCTCTGAGACAGAAAGTCTCTGCATCTTGTTGTTGTCAATGCTGATAACGTGTGTATGGCTGGGCTGGCTGTTCCTTCTCAGCCAAGCGTAAAGATGCATTGAACAACTCGGGCATGGCAGATCCCTGCTGCCTTTCCTTGTCCTTGATTTTGTGTGCTGGAGCTCTGGAAGTGAGCACTGCTGGGACTGATGGAATTGAGCACTCTTGGAGCGGGTGGGGGTGAGGGAATGCTTGACAAACTGTCACTTTGTGCTGACTTCCTTTCTCTGTAGCAAGCAACACCAGCACAGTGTTTATTGCTTCCTTAGAATAGGGTGTAGCTCATTTAGCTCAGATCAATGCAAGTAGGTGGATGCTGCAGTGGGTTTCCACTGGCTGCATTGTGGGGGCCCAGGTTTGTGCTGGGAAGGCTGGCTTGTTTTTCAGGGACACAGTGAGGACCAGAGCCCAGTGCTCCTGGGAGCATTGCAAGCCCCTTCTGCATGCCCAGGCTTCCTGTCAATCCCAGTTGCTGCCTGGTTCCATGACTTTCAGAGCAATTCCCACTGAAATTTCATGAGATGTTTTTAGTACAATTTTTGTTTGGCTCTACTTATGTAGTAGAATTGCACCCTCAGGATGGGAGTGTGGAACAGTGGTGATATGCTGCTACCTCTGAGCAGAAGGGCATGTTCCTTCCTTCTAGAGGGGAAATTTCTTTGTGCTGAAGTCAGAAGTTGCCACTTAGTTCTTGCAAAGTCCAAGGTTGTTTTCTGTGCTTTTTAAAACGTTTTTTGGGAGTGGAACCCAAACTGTTTTAAAATAAATGTAGGGGATCTGTGAATGGTCAGTGTGACCCTGCTGCTGGGGCTTGCAGTAACTCTGTAATTTACCGACTTCACAGCCCAGAAGGGAATAAAGGTAACAGTGTTTGGATGGTGAGTGAAGAACACAACTTTGTGTGTTTTCCTCTGCTTTGAGGCAGAGGAAGAAAAGCTTAAAACAACCTGCAAATGCACCTTTCCCTGTTAAATGTCCAAGGCTGTTCTGGTGGCTGTAAACAGCTGTCCCATGTCCAGCCTGCTGGGGATGTCACACTGCTCTTCGATCTGATGTGTTGTTTTTCTGTTTCATTTTTTGTTTGGGGCTTTTGATGACAATCCTTGTACTTGAAACAAAACCCACATACATACAAACTGAAGAAACCACTTCAAGTACTATCGAGTTTGTGACCTGATCTGAGCAGTGTTCCCACTGCATGGTCCTGGCAGCAGAGTTGATCAAACGTTGTGTGTGTGTGTGTTTTCTACTTCAGTTTTTCACACTTCGTGTTTCAAAATTCTGCTGTTGTAGGGTTTCCTAATGGCATGGCTGTGCCTTTTGGTTTGAAATGTCGTTCCTGGTTGAAACTTGTTTAGAATTGTTAAACTAGAACCAAGTGTGTCAGGCAGAGTGGTGCCTGCAGTGAGGGAGTGAAGTATGTGCTCTCAGGAGCATGGTAAACCCCAAAAGGTGCAGTGCAGTGGTTTCCAGTGTAAGCTGACATCCTGTGATGGATTAAACGTTGCAGCACAGATAATTTTTTTCAGAGAGAATAAGCAGTTGTCCAGGGCAGAGGATTAAGAGCTTAAGAGGCGGGTGGGATGCCTCAGCTCTGTGTACAGCTTCACCCCAGTGGAATGACTCTGGCCAGCAGGGCAAACCAAGGGGTCACTCTGTTGTATAAACATGGGTGTTTTTCCAAAATGCCAGCCAAATTGAATGTTTAAGGATGTAAAGATACAGCTGCTGTTTCCAAAGGGTTAGAAAGCAAGCAGTGAGTGGGGCTGCCAGAAGGCCCTGCTTTATATCATCTACTTTTGGTGGCTTAAGAACAAACATATTTTATCTTTAGCCATATAAATCTTTCTTCCCCCAAAATCCAAGAAAATCCCTTCTGCTGGTTGTTTTATAAAGAGAAGCTACTGAATGCTTTGCCTGAGCTCAGGGTCTAAGAGAGGAATCCTTTTGTATAGTCCTGCTGATGGGTCCTGTCCCAGAGTGCAGAGTCAGAGAGGGGAGAACACTGCTGGTGTGTCAGAGCCCATCTGGTGGTGAAAGGGTTGGGGCTGATTTGGTTCTTCACGTGTCTGGTGACAGCAAGGTGAGGTGGCAGCTCTGAAACCTTTGCTGACAGGAGTGTGGCTGTTGGGTTCTGACTTGTGTTCTGGATGCAGAAACAGCACCAAACCATTGCCCTGTGTAAGTGGTGTCTGTAACTACAGATCTTACAGGTCTGTGCTGTTGCCAAAACCTGCTAATGGCACAGTCGGTGCTCCAACCGTGTGAAGTCACTCGGATTGGATCGGTGGCCAAACTCTGGGAATTGCATAATTGCAGGATGAACAAGACAAATATTTTACTGGGATAATCCTCCTAGAAGGCAGAATAATTACAAATCTATTGCAGGACTTCTGGATTTGGGTCTTTACCCTGTCAAATTTGCCAGCAAGTCTTTTCTGCTCAGTTTTGTTTGGCTGAGGGGTGGATGTGTGTGTATCCTTGAGCCTTACAAGGATCTGTCTGGAGCTTGCTCATCAGACCTGTGCCCATGTTCAGATGGCACCACTGCCCCTCCTGACACAGATATTTTGCCTTCTGGGGTGGCATGAGGTCCAGTGGGGATCTCGCTGAGGGATGGGGCTGAATTTGGAGAATGCTTTGTGTAGGAATATTGTATATTTCCCTAGACTTTCCTGCAGCTGTTTTACTTGTCTTCCAGCCACAGGCAGTACTTTTTCTAGTTGCTCTTTTTGATTTAAAAGAACATCTACATAATTTTTCCAATGTCTCCTGTGTCTCTTTCTCAAAAGACAATGATGTTTTCAGTACCTCATCTTCTGGCTTCAGAGTCATATATTCTACCTCTGCAGCCTTTCCAGGAAGCAGAGAACTTTTGATTTCCTTTTGTGTGTGAGAGAAACAAGCCTCCAAAACTGCAAAAATTACTCCTTTACCCTTTCCTCTTTCTATTTGCTGTTGATTTATTCATTGTTCTGTTTGCTCTACTACCTCGTTCTCACCCTTCCAATGTTTCTGGGCCCGTTCTTTCCCTGCCCGGGTTGATACACACTTCTATCTCTGCAGTAATTTATCCATGGCACTCTTGCTGACTACCCCAATTTAAATGCTGCTAAATCATAGCTCTAGGTCTGACACCAGGTGTGTGAGCTGGTCTGTCTGCATTCAACAGAGCCTGTTAGGGTCATGAGTATCACAGGTTGTTGAATACAAGATCTGTGGTTTTTTTGGATTGCTGGTGATAAATGCAGAGTAGTTCTACAGAGCACTAACAATTCAGCTGCAATCACAAGCTTAATATCCCATGTCAACACTCAGCATAGCCAAGGTCGCAAGACTTGCCAAACAGTGTCTCTCCTGGGGAGGGTGAGGAGGACAAACCCCTTGGTCTGTCCTTGCAATGTCATGCAGAACTCTCATCCCCTAGTTAGATGAAAATTGGGGTACTTTTTATACCTTATTATCACTATTGGTCAAAGTGCTGTGGGTGGGACTGGCCAAACCTTCTGTTCTTTGTGGGTGTGTTGTACAGAATATGTATTGGTAGGTGGTGCACTTGGTTTGTACAAGGTATCAGGTAGATGGATGAGCCTGCACAGCTTCCACCTCACTCCACATTCCCCCATGATGCCATGGCAACATGGACCACAAGACCTCCATCTGGCTTCCATGTCTGCACTATGGGTCGACCACATGTTGAATTTACATCTGTGTCTGCCCTGATGTGGCTCTCTGAAATGGCAGTGATAGGTCAGGGTCTGAGGCTTTCCTTACAAACCTTCTATCAAGAACTTTTAAGGGCGAAAATTCCATGTCAAAATTGGACAGATTAAATATAGTTATCTGGTATTTGGGGACTAGGATATTGTTTTGTAATTCATTTTTAGTCCTGGGAAAATATTTCACAAGCAACATCTTCAAAGAGCTGTTGTGTATGTGAGTGTGTGTACAAACTAGTGCTGGAGGATTATCACAGATACACTGTCAGGATGAAGTAAACTGCTTTGGGACAGTTTTGCAATGAAGTGTTGTCTGCATTCAAGTTGTCAGGCTGCAGGGCAGAGGCTGGTCCTGGCTGACCTGCCTGCTGGGAGTGCATGGCTGTGTCTTCCCCTCCCAGACTTCACATGGAATCCCCACTGCTGGGACCACACTTTGCAGGAACTACCTATTGCTTAATTCCTTTGGTCCCCTGGAAAGGGGGAAACATTCTTCAGCTGGTCTTTGAAGGGCATCACCTCATCACCTGAATGTAGTTGCTTTGGGTAGTAGATTGTTTGGTGTAAAGTTCTTACAAGAGATAAGCAGTACTGTCTCTCCTAGGAGCAAATCCTATGTAAATCCATCCTTTAGTTAGAAAATGAGTGGATAGTGGAAAAGGTGGTACCTGTGCACCCTGGCAGGAGGGGCAGCATGCTCAGGGGATGTGGGTGTCCATCTGGTTGTATTTGCTGGACCCTGCACACCAGGTCTGCCATCTCCTCTCCTGCCCCTGGTGTCCCTGACTAGGCACAAACCCATGTTTCCACTGGAGTGGCTCTTTGGACTTTGCTGGGGTTGTGTGGGGAGCCCACCACCCACCTGGGAAGAGCTCAGTGTGAATTTAACACAGCAATTATTGGGCACAATTTAACAAGCCCTTGGTGATTTGCAGCTGTAAAAGGGAGACCAGGAGCTCTTGGTCTTGGTTTGCTTTAACCGTATAAGACCTAATAGGAGAGTCTTTGGTTAGGAATGTCTGCATGGAACTGATCTTCCAGTCCTAAATATTATCATTCCATTTAATTTGGTGCTTGTGAGAATTTAAACTACGAAATCCAGTCCCTAAAATGGTTCTCTTAATATGGGTTTGTATGTGCATGGGCCTCTTAGGGTGAAAAATGACAGATTTGTTCCCAGAACTAGTCTCTGAGGATGTGTCTGTGTGTGTGAACAGTTTTCTATAGAACTGATTGGGAAACAGGGTTTATCTCTGGTATTTTAGCTATTTAAAGTATTTTTATTTAAAGTAGGATAAATACCCAAAATATCCTGTCTTCTTTTCCAAAAATGTTCTCCCCTGAACAATATAAGTGGTTTTAGAATACTTGCAGTAATCCAAATATTATCATACTTACATTTCAACTTCTTAATTATCCATAAAACAAAACCTAAACCCTAAACTAACTGTTGAAAAAATAGAAGGAAGAAACCCTTGTTTCAGGAGAAAACTTCACCAAAGATGCTCTCATGCTGAATGTAATCTTGTTAATTGAGTGCTGCATTTTCAGGGTTTTCTCGTCAAACCCTTTTTTCAGTCTTAAAAAGAAAGTCCTTATATGCGTAAGGCCCTGGCTGATGGACTGTTGCCATCTCCTGCTTGTGTAGCTGCACTGCACCCTGGGCTGGCAGTGACCATGGGCTGCACAGGGCACCTGCCAGTTCCTGCCAATCTGCCTGGTGTGAGTAGTTTATTTTTTGTCCAGGCAACCTTTTCTCTAAACAAATCTGATTTAATCCCTCATGAGTCCAGGACAAAATGATCCATGTGAACATTGCTGGGTTTACAGGACTCAGCACAAACGCACCCTGGATGAGATGGTGCCAACAAGGGAGCACTGAGACACTTGGGCTGGTGGCACAGCACCATTTGGGCAGCCGGAGCCTCACACTTCCCAGGGCACACTGAGGGTCCCACAGGAGCCTGTGCCACCTTCACCTAGCACCACCCACAGGACCCTGGGGATGCTGACTCCTCTCACTTTGAGGCCAGAGTGTGCTGCCTCCTGGAGCTCCGTGTTGTTTTCTGAGCTGAGGCAGACTTAGGTTGGCTTTAAACAAACCACCCAACCAAGTTACCAGAACAGCCCCCAAACCTCCCTGCAGTGAGCTTGATCCCTGTGGGGACAGAGTTTGAGATGGATATCGGTGAGCTGAACACGTCTGCACATTCCTGAATGAGCTTCCATGGTCAGATACTCATAGAGACATTTTATTTACATGATATACAAGCACTCTCACAAACCAGCAGAGTCTCTGTGGGTGCCTTCAGACGTCGGTGTACTCGTGGTAGATGCGTACCTCGGATCTCCTGACGCTCTGGAGGGACCTGATGCTCTCACTCCTGGTTCTCATGTTGGATTTCCTGAAGAGCCTCCGTGAGAATGATCGACACATGAAAAAGTAAATGATGGGATCCAGACAGACATTGCATGCAGACAGGAACAGTGTCATTTCCTTACAGTAATACAAGATTCTATGTGCAGAGTCATCTAAAATTTTGTCCAGGTGACTAAAAGTAAAGGGTATTCGGCACAGGTGATAGGGCAGAAAGCAGGTGAAAAACACAGCCACGACCACCCTTATGCTCTGGTTGTGCTTCCGCTTGCGGCTGGACGAGCTAATGAACTGTTTGCTCGACTTGTAGATGTACCTGGATATGGCAATGTAACAGCCTATCAGTACTATCAGCACCACGACAAACATGCAGGTGTTGATGTAGATGACAGCCGAGTGCCACTTGACCCCCAGGGGAGACTTCAGCTTCAGGCAGTCATCGATGTTCCTGCGGGTGGGGTAGCCGTTGGTGAGGATCAGGTTTGGCAGTGCCAGGAAAGCCATCACCACCCACACGCAGGCTGACAGGATCTTGGTGAAGGTGATGCTGTACATCCTGGAGTCCCCGAAGGGCTTCACCACCTTCAGGTAGCGGTCGATGCTGATGAGCCCAAGGAACACGATGGTGGTGTACATGTTGGCGTAGAACAGCACCGTGGTGTAGCGGCACAGGAAGGAGTTGAAGTGCCACGGCCCCAGCTGTGAGTCCTGGATGATCTTGAACGGGAATGTCAGTGTCATGAGCAGGTCTGCAACCACGATGTTTTTGAGGTAAAATATGAAACTGGTTTTGTTCCTGATGTGGAAGAAGATCCACACTGCGAGGCCATTCAAAAAAAAGGAGGTATAGCACGGGCAGAACGATAGTGGTGAACTCGTCGTGTGTGGAGTTCCCCAGGGAGCCAACACTGGCATTGGGTGAGGTGGTGTTGTCTGGGCTGAGATGATCATCTGTGGGAATGAGGTAAAACAACAGTTTAGAGCTTGTTTCTGTTGTTTTACAAATGGGGACATTTTAGAACTGTCCTCTCCAAAATGTGATCTTTCTGGGCAGTCCAGAGGCTGCTGGGGGGAATCATGAGTCAAAGCCACATCATGAGTCAAAGCCACAGCTTGTCAGCTCTTGGCTTCCTTGACAGAATGTGACTTGTGGGCTGAGATGACATTTGATAGGAGACAGGGCTTTAGAGAGACTTCTCAGACCCTATCAAAACACTCACTTAAAACTTAGCTTGCTTATATGTGTTCAAAAATCAGAGTCTCTGGGGATGTTAAGATTTCACGTGGAAATGTTTGTGAAAAAATTTCAGACATATTAACTCTGTCATAAAACAGAGTCATAAACCACAAAATGACAGTACATTTTGTTTCATGTTGTTTACACTCTGACCTTGCCTGGTGAGGCAAACCAGGGCAGTGCTGGGCAGTGCTCAAACAGCCCATGCTGAAATGACTGATTTCTTTCAAATGCTGGTAGGAACTGACAGCAACAGGGCAAACACTTCTCAGTCGCTTACATTTCCCTTGTTATGTTACCTGGCAGTTTTCCATAGGACAAGTTGTACCCCATCCTTTGCATTGCTGTAGGTTTTCAGCCAAAATGCTCTTCAGGAGTCCCAGTGGCAGCTGTGGATCTGGGATGTGACAGAGGCTGTGTCAGCATGACCTTCTGGGGAGAAGAAATAAAATTAAACCCAAAGCAAAGCAGAAGATTTCACCTTCCTGTCCCCTGCATGGAGAGGAGCTTCCTCTGGAATTCCCAGTGAAGGGCTGAGGGCAGATCTCTGTGTACTGCACAGTGCTTCTTTACAGAAGCACAATGTTTCATCTGTAATTATGAGATATGTGTGTATAACTCCATAATGTATTCTACATATTGGGGATGAAATGGCAAGTTCTTGTCCCTTTCTCACGGTTGGAATGAAGCATGTCAGAAGGGAACACTGAAATCTGCAGAACTTCACTTGTGCCATGATGGCATCACAATGTTTGATGTTGTTCAAAGGGATTTTGCCCATACTGGTTCATTAGGCTCCGGATTGTGCTTTCCTCTACTAGTATGCAGTAATTTTTCTGTGCTTCACTTTCTGCTTGCACATTTTGATAGTAAAACCGGCCAAATGGTTCAGACCTCAGCAATTCCACCAGACCTTACTGCTCTCAAGGGACTGGAGAGGTGATGGAATTCCTGCAGCCCCCGTGCAGATCTGAACCTGTTTCAGGGGCCATCGCTGTGTAGGAGCTGTGTTGTGTGGCACTAGATGGCACCAAAGCAAGTCATTTCGTGTGAAAGTGTCGGTAAAAACTTTAATTCAGGTAATTTAACCTTTCCATCAGTCTATTTATTGCCTGGCACTGTTTGCTCTGACAGTAACAGGGTCCGTAATGAGACCATCAGGGGCATTGTAGGTATTCTGTTGTCTCTGGGTCTGAGCAGCAGTAACCCATCGTGCTTTGCTGTTGTTGAGGATTTGCAGATCTCCTTTCTGCCCAGGGGGTACAGAGATCAAAAGAATGTGTGATTTTATGAAAAGATGCATATCTATCTCCTTACACAAATCAGGTGCTTATTTCCCTGCTTTTCAGAGTTCCTTTTAAGTCTGCATAATTTCTGGTCCCTGGAAAACTCCCTGTTCTCAGGCTCTTCGGTGCCCTCCCAAGTCCTCAGTCCAGAGAAGCCAGTGAAGCATTGAATGTGTTTTGTGGGGTTTAGGGCAGAGCAAGAGGCAATTCCTGTGTCCCTGTGCTGTAACCTTGGGTCATGCTGCAGGATTGGATGGAGCTGGGGATGGATTTGTGCAGAATGGACTGCTCATGTACTGATGTTACTCTGGTGCCAAAGGGATTTGCTCTAAATCCTGTCAAAAAAAGGCTACTTTCTTTTTTCACATCTGAATCTGTTCTTTTAGGTGGATGTTGTCACTAAGAGACCATAAAAATCTAACACCTGGTAGTACCTGTGGATGTCTCTTCCTGCACAGACAGCCCCAATGCTCTCCAGAGATTCTGTCTCTTGTTTCACATCAGGAAACCGGTGGCTGTTTTGTGGTGCTGGTGGGAAAGCTCTGTGCTGCAGGAATCCCTGCCTGCCTGGCCTCTGCCTGACCCTTGTGCTGGTCATATTCCTGTCTGCATCCCGTGCTGTGCTGGCAGGAGCAGCCTGGCAGCTCTGCTGTCGGGCTCTGTTCTCCCTCCCAGTCACGGCACACGAGAGCTCTGTGGGTGATAGAGGCAGTGTCCTGGCTCCTGAGCCTGGAAAGCCATACTTGTAGTGAAACCCACACTGGCTTGCTGACTCCTGCCCAGGACACACCGGAGACCAATCATGTGTGTCCCCTGGCCAGTGAATGTGTGACCACCCTCTGATTGTCCAGGGATGTCCAAGTCACCCAGCATCCTAGGAGTTTGCACTCTGTTCCTGCAAACCAATTAGGATTGAGCCTCTGTGTGGATATCTGTATCATCTTCTTCCTGATGGTTTTAATGTTAAAAATATGTTCCAAAATGATCCCAACAAGCCTATGGGCTGGAAAAAGAAAGCAGCAAAATCTTCACAAGTGTAACCCATGACAGCTGAGCCCTGTGAGCAGCACTCTGTGCCCTGCCATGCTGGCACACCTGACCTCAGCACAGGCTTTGGTGGAGGAGAGAGACAACACCTGCTGCTGCCGACCCTCATTACATACTAAAGGCTCTTCCTGATGCTGCTGTAGCTTCAAGCTTTAAAGGCTTCACCAAACAGGTTTGTGCAGAGCTGCAAGGAAGTGCTGGCATGATGGTCCTGCTGCCAGAGCTGGCTGTGTGACAACAGTGGGATGCACAGTGAGCATCCTGTTCAGATTCCCCTGTCCAAAGGTTTTTCCACAGTTTCCTACCAAGGTCCATCAGGCTGAGGGATGCTGTGGTGGGCAGTGCACTCAGAGCAGTGTGGCTTTGTTATTTATGTGCTGGGATAGGTGAGCAAGGTTTGTGTGAGTCAGAGCTGGTGTATCCCTTTAGTCCAGAAGTTTCCATCTTTCTGATGAAGACCACTAACTATATTGCAGACTGCAGGAGTAGGAACAAAGTTATCCTATATGGAGAATTCACTGTTTTCCAAGTATTCTCTTGCAAGAGGAGATGAAGTCTCTTCTCTTCAAAGATTTTGTATGATATTTTGTGATTAGCTCATTGCCTGTGCACTCTGATAGTGCATTTTGACTTGTTTGAATGTGGTATTTCTGTGCTCAGCAGGGCAGGTTTTCCATGTCTTGTCCAGTCCTCTGAACACTATTTTAACCAGTTTCATCCTAAGCATCTGTCTCAGTCTGCCATACAAATATATTCTGCTTGGATGGTTTAAAGATGCACTGGAAGCTGCTCCTTTATTCAAGCAGCTTTGTAAACCAGAATACATTTTACTACTTGTACTTCTGCACTTGGTCAGTGGCTTTTTGTTTTCTGTCATTCCCCTAAAGGATGTCAACTGCGTTAAGTGTAAGTTAAATACATACTGTCTTAGAGATGATGTAACCTCTTGCTGCTGATGTGGACAAACTGGTTTACATGCATGACTGATGTAACCTCAGAGGAGAAATGAAATAACAGGCTTCCTGGCAGACTTCAGTGTCAGAGGGGCAGGGAATGACTGCAGAGTTTTTCTACTGACTAAGGCTTTAAGTTGCCTCCTGTTTCTCCCTGAGCTCTTTTTTCATCTCATTTACAACTTGTTAAAAATTAGAAGACTCTCTTTGTGGCCTAGACCAGCTATTCTAGGTCAAGGGGCTGCAGAGTTTTAAGTGATGGGTTTTATTTGAGTACATAACTTTTTCATGTGAGGCTTCTTGCCAGTACCTCTGCATTCATCACTGTAAGGGTTGATAAAGGACATAGTTAATGTAGCAATAGACAAGTGAGGCAGATATTAAATCTGTCTGGCTGCAATGATGTTCTTTTCTGCTACCTGTCAGAACCAAATCATGGAGCTGGTTGTAAAGATTTAGGGGGAAAAAGCATTGGTGCAGGGTAAGTGCATGTGTGCATGAAGCTGCTGCAGGCAGAGACATGGAGTTGTGTCCGTGGTCCCTGGTTTCAGCCCATTCCTGTCCTGCATCCCCTGAGCAAACCTTGCTGCTCTGCTTTTCTCTGCCTGCATCTATTTATCCTCCTCGGTGCTTTCCCTTGTTCACTGCAGACAGCCCAGTCCCAGTAACTAGGGCACTGCCACCTTTCCCTTCCTTGGAGGCCTCTGTCAAAAATGGTCCATCTCCCTTTTGGTAAAGGTGTATGTTAATGTGCCAGTAATGCACAGTGGAATAACCTGAAATTCCTGTTGGAATTGGTACCTACAGCAGTGAGTTGTGCCTCTTTGTTTTTGGCATTTTTCTAGCTAGGACATCCTCATCCTTGTCCCTGCCTGGTGTGGGATGGAAGCTCCTGGGGTGCCCCTGCCTTGGTCACACTCTGAGCAGTGCTGGAATCCCTGAGTGCCCACTCCTGTGTGCCTGTCTGAGCCCAAGAGTGGTGCCGAGCACCCTGTGTGTCAGACCCAGCTGCTTGGCATGTATTGCTGTTTCAGCAGCTGGGGAGAGGGTGAGAATAGCCCTGGGGGACTTCGTGCCCTTGGCTCTCCATGCCCATTGTCCTCAGAGCATGGCAGAGGGCGTGCGGTCAGCGTGGGCTGGTTCCCTGTGCCAGGAACATTGCCGTGCTCAACTAGCCACATTGCAGAGGGGCTGAAAGGAAAGGATTGGGGTATAACTGTCCCCAGCTGTGGCTTACAGTGCCCATCTGCTTAGTCATAGTCAGAAACAGGAACCCGCCTCTGCTCAGAAAACTGCTCGTCTGTTCCAGCATCTGGCACAAAACCCCCTTCTGGGTTTTCAGGTTCCTCCTCAAACTTCCTCTCAATTCCAGTCTAGCTCTCCTCTCACATGTCTCAGAGCAGCACAATGTTCTGTCCTGGGCAAGCTGTAGTGCAACTGGCTTCCCTCTGCCTTCAGCTGCTGGAGCAGCTTCCTGTGTCTCCAGGATCCTGTCCTGTCCCTGTCCCATCCCTGCCCTGTCCTATCCATTTGTCTTCAGGAGAAGATGGGTGAGGTGTTGGTCAGGGCACACACCTCCCCGAGCCCTGAGCTGACACCTGTGTCATGCAAAGGACTAGCTGTTCCTCTGCTCTGTGCTGGGACGTGCTGCTGACAGAGATGCTGTCCCCACACTCTGCCTAAGAGAAAAGTCACCTGTAACCTGCAGAGTCCCCACATATGGGCACTGACCATCACGGGTCAGGTTTGGTCCTCTGTCTGTGGCAGCTGCAAGGGCCACATGTGGCTCCAGTGCCTAAGCTGGACATAGCTGGTGTCAGAGCAGCCACCTAAATGTGCTCACTCAGGCTTTACCTCAGCCTCTACCTGTGCTGTACCTGAGCTCTCCCAGCCTGGCTGCACCTGTGACCCATTGTTATACAGATGCAGGAGCAGCTGCACTGGGGGGAGAAGAAAGCTGCAGTGAGCATTCAATAATACCATCTAATAGGCAAGATTCTCATTTTGGGGGGAATGTGCCTGTAAGATAACATGATTTCCTCACTTAAAAAATAAAATCAAAAGTATTTTGGCATATCTAATTTTCTTAAAGCCACTTTTGGAATATTTTGTCCAAACATAACAATTTTTTTCTCATTTCAATTGAATGATTACAAACCCTTGTTGTCCCCTCTATAGGACAGCTCTGACCTCTGAGAGCTTTTGGGGATGCTGCCTGAGATATTAAGCTTTCTTTTTCTCTGGCTTTTGAACTGATTCTTATTAAAAGTCCATGGATTATATTACCTACTTTGAATCAAATTTTCTATGCAGAGGTTGCAAAATCTAGTTACTGCTGTAAATTGTTTCTGCAAGACTATTTTTAAGATTGTTTTCAGAACCTAAAGCTGTGTGCATTCTGTTTCCTCTTGCATAGGCATTATAGTTCTCAGGTGATGCTGAAGGAATGTTTCCTAGTCCTTTGCTGCACTGCTGTCCAGCATGTGCACTGTCCATAGCCCAAAGGCAGAAGATGCCATCACTGGTGTTGTGGGTCTGGCCAGGTGTGCTGGGCTGTGCCCTTTGCAGGCTGAGGGCTGTGGTCCTGTGTGCAGGTGGGGCTCTGAGGGGCCCAGCACTTCACTGCCACCTCTGAAGAGGTGTGGAAGAAGTGTTGTAGTGCCAAGGTACAGCTCCAACAGGCTGCAGTGGCTTTTGCATGAGGAGTTAGGGGAGATCTGCTGACAGAATCTGTATCACCTGGGCAGCAGGTGAGTGGCTGCAGTTGGTGCAAGAGGAGCTGCATTACAATTGCTGCTGCTTTGCATTCTTGCCTTTTTTTTCCTTTGAAAAAAAAATAGCATAGCCCAGTTGTTGGCAGAACTGGGCTAATGAATGTCTTGTCAGTAAGGCAGCCTGTAATTAGCAAGGAGGAAAGGATTAGCTCTGGAAAGTCTCCTTCACTTCTTTCTAGAAGATGCTGCTGGTTGTTTCTGGTTGCACAAACCTGCTGGCAGTGGGAGCTGTGCTGTGACTCTATGGAGAGGATATCCTTGAACCCCCACCAAGAACACACCATGTGATGTGCAGCTCCCACACACACCCTCAGCAGGGTCAGGTGTAGGTGTGGGTCCCAAAGGTCCTGTGCAGGTGAACAGGTGAGTCCTTTGTGCTGCCACAGAGCACAGTACCACACTGCCAGTGCCATTCCTCTGGTGCCACTTGCTGCTCCTGCCTCCCTCTGCAGCCCACCAGCAAGGCCATGGCTCGCTGGGATGCTAGGCTGGATTTCTTGGAGCTTTTTGGTGAAAGTATCAGCTTCTAGGTTTGATTATTGGTATTATGTAATGAAAAGCATTAAGTGAAATATCTCATAATGACACTTTAAAAAGAGTCACAATGTTGTCTGGGGCATGAAGACAGAAATGCAGGTGTGTGATTGATTGGTGGTATTGCACCTTCACTTCTGGTAGCTCTGGCTGTTGTGCCTCTGTCACATCCCTCAGGGGACACTGTGAGAAAATATCTTGTGGGGAAATCAAAATAATTATTGGTATGTGCATGTAGACAGTGCCATTTAAACTTTTTAAGTAATTCCCATCTCACTTTCAGGTGTTTTACTTTGCAATGAAGCAATACCTATCAGTTTTTTTATATGCAATTCTAGTCCACATCACAAAAAGGACCAAAAAATCCTCATCTGCCATTGTCATCTGTTTTCTACTGTGCTCTGGTACATCCTGCTGAGGCACAATCAACAGTGTGAGCTACTTGCAGCAGCATCACTGCTTGAAAGAGGAAGGAAAAGGACATGGGGATTTTGGGGTGCAACTGGGAGAAGTCCAGTCTGGTGTAATCCTGATTTTTCATGCACAGCTTGGCTTGTTCCCACTCTCTGCTGCTTTGGGAATCAGAGAGACTGACACTCCCAGGCAGGGTGTTGGGTGCCAGCTGTGCCAGCTGCTGCTCCTCTTCCCACCCAGCTCTGCCTGATCTTGGCTGGTCCTTGTAAGCAGCAGTAGCTGCTGCTGCAGTCAAGGTGATAGGAGGTGATAGACATCCAATTTATACTGCTCAGCGTCAGTTGTCCCTGTGTCACTGAGATTTTCCTGATGAAGAACCAGAAGCAGTAGCTGCTGCAGTACCTCATGTGAGGTTCAGTGTTGGTCAGATGTGGAAATCGACTCCTGATAACTGAGGCTGCTTTTAATTTACTTCTTTGTTATAATGTTATGGTAATTTTTTATGTTGGGAAGGGTAAAGACTGCTGAAACATAGAAATTAGTTTGCCTCCTTCCTCTAGGGCTTTCCTGGCAGCCCTGGGGTTTTGGTGTTGCTGCAGCTTGGGTTCCTGTGGAGCCAATAGATGTGTGGTGGGACTGGAGCTCTTGGTGTGTGTCAGGTGCATTTTCATTTAGTTGCAAACTGTTAATAAATACTGCACAGTTTGAGTTTAATGCTACAGTCATACCACAGGGGCTCGAGTGGCTTCTCCTGGTGCTCACTGGGTCAAAGACGAGACTCTTTATGAACTTTGCTGTGTGAAGGTGAGCAAGGCACTTGTCATAAAATGAGGAGAAGCAGCATCCCCCATCAGTGGTTCCTGGTCTGTTTCATCCAGGGCTCTGTACAGCCAAGGGCAGTGGGAAGGAGCCTGTGGCTTTTGAAGGGCTGCTTTGGTGTTGGGCACTCTGGATGGTGCCTTGCTGCCCCTGTCCCAGTGTCATTCCCTGTTTAGCCTCTCTGCCCAGGTGTCTCCCTGCGCAGCTGTGCTCTCAGGATCCGCGGGGCAGGCAACTCCCGACGCCTCAACGCCCTTGAGCTCTGGAGCCCCTGGCACGGTGCGTGCTGGCGCACGACGGGCTGTGGGGTGCAGGTGCTGGGTGAGCTGGTCTCCCTGCTCCCTCCCTGCCCCCGGGGTGCCCTGGCAGCCTGGGAGGGAGCCGAGGGTGAGACACGGCTGAGCTGGGACAGGCAGCCCTCGGTGGGGAGGGAGAGAGGGAGGAAGAACTCATGGCTGATGCTGCTGAAAATCTGCTGCTTTTTCTCCCACCTGCCTAATGCAAACAGATGCTTTCTGTGTCTGAGGTCCCTGCACAACCTTCAGCCTCTCTCCCCTCCTCTGCTTCCTTCTGCAAGGGCTGACTCCACATCCTCCATGCTGAGGGTTGTCCCAGGTGCTGCCAGCCCTGCTCCCTGCAGAGTGGGGAGGCAGGAGAGGGTCTGCCTGGTGCCCCAGAGCTGCCAGCCCACCCACAGAGGGAGGTGAGATGGTTCTTATAACTTAAGAAGTGCTGGTGGCTCCTGTGTGCTCAGGGCCTGTGCTTGGCAGTGGTCAGTGACACCAGCAGAAGGTTACCTGAGTTTCCTGTTTTCCCTTTTTAAAGAAGATTGCAGAATCTCCTTTAGAAAGATGGAAAAAAGTGTGAAATGCTTCCAGTTTCCAGATGGAGTACTCATAAGGAGAGGACATGTGGCCACAGGCCCTATAGCACACACAAACAAGCCATTTTTTAACACAAACCCTGCTGTTTCCATGCTCCCTAACCCAGAACAGTCCTTTCAATCTGAAATCTACTTAAACGACAGAGGTTTTTGCAAGCACCTGAGATATTTCCCAAGCTCTGAGACTCATCAAATCTACAGTCTGTGAGTTGCTCACTCGGAGCTATGTGGTTTTTCCAGTGAACCTGACAAGTTTTAACATGACCTGAGCGAGGTACGAAGGCAGAGAACCTTTGTTCTCTTAATATAGTGAAGAGAACTAGAGTTTGCTTTCCTGTACTGAAAGAGGCGAAAAGGGATATGGTACAAATCCTTTTATACCAAATTCAGATCTTGTAGTTACTGAATCTCACTTTATGAGTTAAGCTCTGTCAGGAAGTGAGTTACTGAAACCATGGACCCACCTGCACTTCAGGTTGTATCTTGGAAGGAATGATTAGGAGAAACCCATGGTTCTGCCATTGGGAATACAGTAACGAGTACCATGTAATGAATTATTAAATGGTTGGGAAAGTCGCGCTTACTTTGAGAACTTTTCACACTTTTAACTGATCCAATATTCAGTTTATGGTTCCAAGTCTGGTTTTCAGCAACTGTATCTTAATTCCTGTTGTCTTTTTGCTCGAGGGTGATTAAGAGCAAGCAGATTCACTGAACAATTTATCGAACGCTTTGCCGATGATCAGAGTTCACTTACCTGTCACCATTGTTGCCTTCTGCTTCTCTGGGAGCTGCATCCCGAAAGTGCCTCAGACTCCTCCAAAACGCATCTCAAAACCCCACCAGGCAGGAGAGTATTTCCTGGGAGAAGGCAGCTGAGCAAATCATGTCTGGCAGTAAGACTTTTGGCTTCCGACAGCTTTTTTTGCGATACCCGATCCAGAGAGTCAAAATTCCCCTGGCCAGGAGCAACTGGAGCAACTGGCTTTCTCATTCCTGGGAATGACTCACATGCCAGGGTAGGTGAGCGCGCTCCCGCTCACTTCCTGGCTCCGGAGCTGCTGGGGCGCCCAGGACGCAGACGGTGATTCATCTGGGAGGTGGGTTGTGCCGTGGAGGGCAGCAGCCCTCGCGTGGGGAGACTGAGCAGTCTGCAGTGGTGTTTCCCCACTCTCCTACTGCCCTGCCTTTGCCTTCTAGAGGGTCTGTAGGGTGTGTGTGGATTAATGCAATCCTGAAAAATCTGGTGCTGGATACATGCAAATATCTGCTGATTGAGATTATCATGTCAGTTATGAATTTGACTACATTCAGACATCTTTAGTGTTGTTCTTTCAGCAGATCCTCTCTTGTAACCAGTGTGTAGGATGAAAGCAGAATGCTAGGTCTGTCACGCAGTGTTGCAGCTAAAATGACCAGAGTGTTTCCTGCTGTGGTGCTCCCTTGGACTGGCTGAGCCCACTGCCTCTCACAGCCCCATCCTTGGTGCTCCTGGCTCTACACACAGCTATAGTCAGACTATTCAGTGCCTTAAAGAGCATTGAAATAATCATGGGACAAAATTGGGGCATACTATATTGGGACAATGTTCTGCTTTGTGTCAGTGGAGGATGAAGTGGACGATTTCCCATTTCTGCTGCCTTCTTTAAAAGAAAGCAAATACCATCTCCCTTGTTAAAAATTCCGGAGAAAGGAAAAAGTAATCTCAGTGCTCTGAGAGCAGTGGCTGCCAAGGCCCTTTTCTGTCTATTCTGCCTGGATGTCTCCATACACCTTTTTTCCCCCCTCAAAGATCTGAGAGATTGAGCCCCTCGCCCATCTTCTGAGGCTGGACACTCTGCACAGGCGTACGGAGCCTGCGAGGGACTGACTCAGAGCAAGACAAACTGCTGCCCCCCGCAGTGGTGAGCAGCTTCTTCTGGCCTGTGTCCAGGGAACCCTCTGCTAAATGCCACATTTCGACTCCTGGGCAGACTGCAAAATTCCCTCTTGCCTCAGGACCTCTCTCTTGAATCAGGCAGAGTCCCTGATCACAGGAGGCTGCTGGCACAGCTTGCCTTTGAAGACCAGCTTTTGCAAGGCAAAGCAGACATGCAGATGAAGCTGCAGGAACATGGTTCACTCTGTCGTGTTTTCAGCTTTATTACCACAAGCTGCCAAGATGATCTCAGGAGATGGAGTTTCCGACATTAGGGGATGGTCCCTGTTGCAGGCACATGGCATCCCCCGAGGATGGGGTTTTGGTTTGTTGTTTTTTGAATGTGGTGCAGTGGCACATTAAATTTGCTTAAAGATCTCTGTATTTTGGTGTATCAGTAAAGGTTGGGTTAGAACCCAGTGCCCTGGCACCCCCAAGCAGACTCCAATGCAGACACGTTGTTGGCTGCTCCCAGGCTGGAGCAGGTCAGGACGAGCTGACACATGAAACGTGAGGAGCTTGTCGTAAAACAGCACGGGAGAAACGCGAAGCTCTGATGTAAGGAAAAGCTGGAGGTAACTTGTAACTTCACCATTGTTCATGTTATTTAAAGGCTGGATGTCCCTTTTTGTGTTCTGGCGATTAGAGAGCAACTCTCAGGTTTCATAAGAACCTGAACAACGTTATTACAACAATTACTGTGTTGCTTCACTCCAAAACTCCTGCACTGCCATATTTAGCAATATGAACTGTGGGGTTACGTTAAGGCAGATTCACCACCTGGGTAATGCACAGGACTGGCTGTTTCTAGGTTTTAAGCAGGAAAGTGGCAGCAGGATCAGAGCTTGCAACACGGGACGGTGTTAAACCTGCTTTTGTCAGGGGAAGTGTCGTGGAAGAGCTGATACTTGCCCTTTCCTGAGGTGGATCACTCCAGTCACTGCAATGGCTGTCACTAACAGAGAAGAGAGGAGGAAAGGATCTGATTAAGAATTACTTTAAAAGTTCAGTTCTTTTTTCTCTATCTTTGAGTCCCTCACAGTGTGCTGATAGGGAACCTGAAATTCCAGGTCTTGACTGGCAGATCCTGTCTGTAGGCTCAGGTCTGTCCTGGTGCCTTCTGTCCTCATCTGTGACCTGCTGGCTCTGCGCGTGTGCTGTCGTGTGGGTCGTACCTTGGCTGCTCCCCTTGGCTTCCCTGCTCCTGTTCAGGATGCAAATGGTTGGTTTGCATTTCTGATTAACTGAAGCACTACTGTGTGTTATGAGAGATTTCTCAGCACTCAGAGTTGTAGGAGCCTAGATGGAGGGATGTGTGTCTTTGGGCACTCAGGGATTACTGTGCTGTCCCTCTGAGGAGAAGCAGTCCAAAGGCTGGATGGTGCGTGCCATCAAATACTTCCTTTTTTCTGAAGCACAGGTAGAATAAAAAATACAAAGAAAATTTTGTAAGCCTTAGTATATCCAAATAAGTGATTTCCTACCAAACTTGACTGCTGAGTTCCCCTTTCAGCAGCCTAACAACCTGTAGAGATGTTTAGAGCAAGTGTCAGTAGTTTCTGTGTGAATCCTGGCCCATGGGAGCTTGGGACAAGGGGCATTTCTCTGAGCAGGTTCAAGGCCTGGTGCCAGTTTCCAGGTTGTCTGGAGTGAGGGCAAGCCATCCATGGCTGTGGGAAGGGAGGTCCTGGTTGTAGACTTGTGGTGTGAGGGGCTGAAGTAAGCACAGGAATGGTGTGTGCAATCGCTGCCCTCAATAGCGGCTGTATCAGGTAACAGTGAGGGTTTCTCTCTGGTCAGCATCAGTTCTAGTTGGATTGGGAGAAAAATCAGATTTGGAGAAATGGTGACTGTTGCACTGAATATGCTGGTAAACTCTGCTGAATTCCATGAATCCCTTGGCTGCAGTAAAGGAATGTGGGGAGCACAGTGAAGCAGCTCCATGCTGCACTCCCTCCCTATGCTCTGGGCTTCCTGCCTCTGAGGGAGGGCTGTTCTCCAAATGTGTTTCTGTTTGGGTCAGGTGCAAAACATGAAATATTGTGGGGATTTCTTTGTGCCTTAAAATGCAGAGACATAACCTTCAAGGCATTTTAGCTGTTACGATCTTTACTCTATCTGGATTGAAAAATGTGCAGGAAAAAGTGCAAAATCCCAAGCGTTATAATTCAGGTACTTTTTTCCCCCTAAGTGGATCAACTCTGTATTCTGTTTTTGCAGTCACCTTCACTTCTGCGCTACAGAGTTGGTAACTCTGGTTCCCTTTTATCTACTTAAGAAGCAGCAGTTGAAAAACATGATTAAGAGTCTTCAGAAACCTTTGGCACACCCCTAATTTAAGGAGCAGCTCAGCCCATTTTGTGGCTACACCCACCCCTACACACAGGCTCTCAGCAATGAACTGTGTGAGCTGCCAGTGTATGTGTGTGCACGGGGTCAGATCAGCCTTGACCACAAGCAGTAGAAGTTAGAAAATAATAGACAATTCCGCAGTGGAATAAGTTTTCTGTTCTTCAGCATTTTCTTGGTTTCTTACTGCTCAGTTTTCTACTGTAAATCCACAGCTGGATGTAGTCTGTGATGGGAGTCCTGGGGACCTGTGTTAGCTGTGCTGGTGTGATTCAGAGGGAGGACAGAGCTGCAGTTTTGTCCTGAGTTCTTCCCTCACACACACAAAGTTCAGGAGCACAGATTTCAGTGAGCTCCTGCCTGGTGGAAGGTCACAGCTGATTTACAGACCCTCTTTGCCCAGTGCTTAGCTCAGGCTCCTCTGTTAATTGCCACATGGTGTCAGCAGGTTGAGAGGAACATTTCCAGCCTCCTTATGTTCCTCCAAGCAGTTGCTAAAGTGGTGACTGTTTCAGCAGCTAAGAATTTAATATATTTACTTCTAAAAGAGTGACGTTAATCCTGTTAACACTGTACATGTGTGGGGAGAGAGGAGTTAATTCCTGAATAGCATTTAATCCCCAGAGGAAGACACTGGTTGAGATAACACTGATTTATGGGGAAATTCAGAACCAACTGGAAGCTGATTGGGGATTAGTTCAGTCTCCAGTTGTAAAAGGGTGTTACAGCTGTGGAAGGTGTGTAACATGCCCGCTGGAGAAGATGTAGTGCGTTGAAGTTGCTAAATAAGACATACATCTCCCTGTGTGGTAGAGGCTGGGGAACCCCAAAGGCAGATGTAATTAATGCACAGTAATTTAAAACAGCTTTGAAAAAAATCAGGCTGTATGGAGCAACCTGAATTGGATTAGGCTGCTGTAAATAATAAATTTCTAAAAATAGCAGTCAAGTGGTGATCAAAGTATCTGGCACGTGTGAGAGCGTAAAGCTGGCAGGAGAGCTGGCGGAGATTGGACGGTTGGGGATGAGGGATGTGGCTGCTCTGCTTTGTAGAGCTGGAGTCAATGGTTGGTATCTCTTTCGTATATTTAAATAGTGACATAAACTGCAGGATTTTGGATTAGAGATCAGTTTCTCTTCAGGCACAGTCCCTGTGGGATAACCAAGGGAGAGCTGGGTGGAGAGGAATTCTCCGGGTGGGAAGGGTCAGGCAGTGTTCTTTGCTGCCTTCTCTGTCTGTTATTTCGACTGAGAAGGGTGAGTGTGCCACCAAGTGGGATATTTCTGGGTATTCCACTCTGGTGAGGGGTAGAATGGGGGTGAGCACCACACAGCTCTGGGCTGCCCTTTGTGGGGGACACAGTCCTGAGTGCTCTGCTGGCCCAGATGGAGTGTGCCAATGGCATCCTCCGCTGAAGTCCCTCTGGGAGTGGAGAGGAAGGATGGTGAAACAGTGTGGGCAGCAGGAAAGTAATTGCGTGTGTGAGAGAGGTGAGGAGGGATGGGAAGGGGCCGTGTCTTTCCCTCTGTTCTTCCTCTTCCCTGCCCTGTGAAATGCAGCCAAGCTGACACCCAGAGTAGGAATTACTGACAGTCAATGGCTCTGGGTTTTAGTTCCAAATAAAGCTGGATTGTTCTGAGAAGCAGACAGAGTCAGAGTCAGTAAGCTGCTCAAGTGTCAGCAAGTGAGTTGTTTTAGTTTATAGCACATAGAATTGTTCTGTGTGTTGTCTTAGGCAGTCTGAGAGCTTTTTGCCCATTAAGGGTGAGCAGTGAATAGTACATAGGAAATCCATTTTGCTGTTTTTATTAAGTATTAATATTACAGTGCAACCACCCTCTTGTTTTCTCCAGCAGAACTAAACCAAACTATTTTATGCACAAGCAGAGACTAGAGTGTGCAGCTGCAGAATCAAGAATCAGTAGGAGACACTCGTGTGTCCAGTTCAGTTTTTGGGCTTGTATGAACTGTTCTCTGAAGGATCTTTACTTTCCTGCATAGCACCTTCTCCACGAAGGGCTTGCACAGGAACAGGTAGATCAGGGGATCCATGCAGACATTGGTGGCTGGCTCTCTTTGGCCACGAAGAGCTGGTTCTGCAAGCGGCAGTCCATCTGGGTGCGTGTCTGGCTCAGAGTGTAGGGGACCCTGCTGAAGTGGAAGGGGGCAAAGCATAAGAAGAACACGGTAAAAATGATGAATACTTTCCCCTTGATCCGTTTTTCGCTTTTGTTGTCTTTCTTCTGTGTTTTAACATAAGACTCATACACCTTTTTGGCAATAATTATGTAAAATATCAACATGAGGATGAGGACAGTCCAGAAGATGAACTGACAGATGTAGTTGACGGCTTCGTGCCATTTGAGTCCGAGGGGGCTCTTCAAGGAGGCACATTTCCTCACAGACTGCGGAGTCGCTGTCTTGTTCGACAGGATCATGTTGGGCAGAGAGAGAATGAGGAAGAAGAGCCAGACCAGACCTGAGAGGATCTTTGCTGAGGTCAGGTTTTGCACCCAGAACTTCCCAAAAGGTCTCACAATCTTGAGAAATCTGTCAAAAGCAATGAGCCCGAGCAGTACTATGCTGATGTACATGGTGTCATAGAACACTACGGCCGAGAAGCGACAGACAAAGGCTTTGAGCTGCCACGGTCCCAGGCCAGAATCCGTCAGGATCTTCAGGGGAAGCATCAGAGTCATTATAAAGTCAGAAACTAAGATACTTTTCAAGTAGACAATAAAAGTTGATGTGCTTGCAATGTGGAAGAAAGCCCAGCAGGCCAGGCTGTTCAGTATGAGTCCCAGGAGGAAGATGAGCGTGTACAGCACGGGGAAGATCAGGTGAGTGACGGTGGTGTCGCGGGCACACGGTGTGGAGGACGGAGCTCCGGTGGTGTTACTGCCAGCGCTTGTGTTCGCAGACTCTGATGTTGTTTGAAATAGACTTGGGTGGAAAGGACAGAGAAAACATACCACACAACATCCTGTATTTAAAATGACATGTTCCTCACAGTGATGTCAGGTTTACATGAATAAACACCAAACCTGAGCGTGCGTTAGACAGACTGACCAATCTGTCTTCTGGGTCAAAGAAAATCTAAGTATTTGCCCAAGTTTAAGTTGTTTACAAGCTGCCTAAGTTTAAATTGTTTACAAACTAATGTCCACTAAAAAGTTAAGATGTTACATACTCATTCTGGAGGCCTAAGGTAATGTCATAGCAGGCTGTAAGAGCAAATTGCCTGGAGCACCATTGGTCTGTCCATGGAAATGTATTTTAGCATTGAATAGAAATGTCACAGCTGTAACCCTTTAAAAGCCAAGCTCTTCTGTAGAGGTGACTTCTGTTATTTCTTTACAAGTACACCCTGTTTCCCTTTCTCAGCACAGCTTTAGAGAGCGTTTCCAGGCTCAAATGCACACTGGTGGCCATCAGGCTGAGGACCAGCTGCCTGAGCACCCTGTCACACCACCTGAATGCTCCCACCCTGCGAGTACCTGAGCAAACCTGCAGCAGCTGTTGCAGAGGGCTCCATGGCTGTTCACGACTCATCCGCTGTTCCTCTGCCAACAGAAGCCTCAAGCAAAGTATTAAGAATGGGGAAATGTGTAGAAAGATGAGACTTTTTCTGTTGGTGTGTGGTTTCCTTCCTCATTTTACGTGTTGCCCGAGTTAATCACATTTGCTTTTGCATTTCTCTCTTGCCTTTGCTGTGTGTGAGAAAGCACACCATCTCCTAAGCTAGTAAGGAAGAGCATGTAACTAGTAAGGAAACTGCTCCTGTCCCTCAAGACAGGCCCATTTTCTGAGTCTGTGTGTGTGTGACACAGACATGCCACTCCTGTGCTGGGCCATTACAATTTGTCTCCTTTTGAGATGTGTCATGAATAAACAGAGTGTTTCCTGACAGTTTTCCAGGATAATCCTTCAATGTAGCTCCTAGTTGTTGCTTGGGTGTGTGAATTCCCTGTTCTGGATGACACTGGTTGTCATCAATGCAGGGTCTGCTCAGAGCCGCTTTGCAGTGGATACTTGACTCCAAAACTGCGTGCGTCAACACAGGCAGGAGCTGCCCCCTCTCTGTGGCCGGGTAATACTGACACATGGACCTGAGCTTGGCTTGGATCTCCAGAGTGAGATTCCTGGTTTATTTTGGCAGCTGTGTAGCCAGATAATGCTGGTTACAGCCATTCTGGTCCTGGCAGCAGCTGCTACTGCATGAGACGCTGTGGATGGATGATATGTTTATTAGGTATAATGCTGGAATTCTGTGCATTTCTCTGTGAGCAGAACTGTTTGAGTAAGTTTAACCAAGTCATGTAATTTGTCTTGTGTGTTCCCATCTCCTGATGTGACAGCTCTGACTCTGTGCTCACTGCCATGTTGAAAGTGGCTCATGTTCAAACCATTCCTTTGGGGCAGGCGTGGATTGCTTCATGTGGTGCTCAGACTGTAGCTGTGTGACATGGAGTTTGTGCATCAGTACCTGGTACATTTTAGTTAATGTAGGTGTTATGGTTTGTTTAATGTTGGTGTTAAATGACTGGTGAGAGCAGAACCTTGAGGATGGCTGGGATGAAGCTCTCTCTTGTCACTGCCATCAGTGTGATGTGTCCCTGGCTGCCTGACCCACCTACTGTTTGCCCATCAGTGACTATGTAAAGGTGACACAGTCCATTCCAGTGCTCCAGGACTGATGTCCCAGGCATTACCTTACATGTTTTCTTCCAAACTGAGCCCTTGGTGCTGTTCCCAAGCTGTTGGAGGCAGCAGGTACCAGGTGCCTCTGCATATCCCATCAGTGACAGCTGTGAGGGACATGAGTGGCTGTGCTGTCTGTGTGAGCAGCTCATCTGACCAGGGAGAGCAGCTGCCAGGAAATTGCCACTCTGTGTGTGTGTAGGTGCAAAAGGTGTGGAATGAGTGCTGGGTGGGAGTGGGGCACCTGGTGCTCACTTCTGGGCATTAGTGGAAACTGATTAGCCCTGTGGGCTGGTGGGTGAGCATGCTCTGGGGTCACTGGGCACTGGTTCCAGGGAAATTCTGGTGCTCTGTGGTGGAACCCAGTCACTGATTGTATCAGCATGGGCAGGGCACGAAATGGTTTGTGGAAGGTTCAGCTTATCCCAGTGTCTTATCAGAGATGCACAGACCCCAAGGCTGAGTGTGGCAGCAAGTGAGCTGTCTTTTAACTTCTTAGGAAATTGGGCTTCAGTGGTAGAAGTGCCCTGGCAGGCAAGGATGTGTGCTGGGAAGGGTGGACAGATGATGGCTTCGGCAGGACCAAGCTCTCGTGTGGTGGTGACAGACACTGCTGAATCGGAGCTGTTTGCAGTGCTGATATGAACACAGTTTATTCCAATAGCCTATGATCTTTTTTATTGTGTGTGGTTGTTGTCATACCTGAAGGTGTCATGTACCTGAAAATGCTTCCCTGTTTTTTTCCCCAAGTTTTCCAAATGCAAAAGGGGAAGTGGCTAAATACTTTGTATATTGCAAAAAGCTGCCCCAAATCATCACTAAAGATGTTACTGTGAACCTGTCTTTCTCCAAGATCTCAGTATGTTGTGATTGAGTCTGTGTATTTTCTAATATATCATTCTCTGTAGAAGTGTGCAATTTTGTTTATTTATGTAGTAAGGGGAAGGATTTCGGGGTTTAATTCATATCAAGACAAGCCTGATTATGAAATTATTTCTTCTGACATGCAACTATTAATTATTGGTCAATGGATTAGGAATTGCAAGCATAGGATGAGATAAGCAAAGTGTTATTCTGTTACCAAAAGTCTGCACAGACAAATGGTTCCTCTACATCTGGCCTAGATTTGTCTGTCTGCCAGTGGCATACAAGGTGACAACTCCCTGCATTGAGAAATCACATTTACTGTGTTGTCATGGACTTTACTCTGGCCCAAGTTTAGTTTTTTTTTTTTTTTCAAAATCTTTGCAGTTCATGATTGCATCTGTAGAATTTCTTGGCTCTGTTTTAGGTTTCTCCTCGCAGTTCTACCTTTAAGTTCAAACTTCTTCCCAGAAGTTCTGACAGATGTGGAGGTTGGAGTCAGGGGCACTCCTCTGTCCTTCAAGCTTTCTGTTTTTGCAGTCAGTGGTTGCGGTTCCAGGGTGCTCATGCTTCATCTGTAGGACAATGTCTAAAGAAGTTAGTGAAGTTCTAGATACTCTCCTCAGGATTTGTGCTCTTTCCACCCACAATATATGTGTGGCCAGGAAGTGGCACGCAGACTCCTGAGCTCTAGACTGGTGTCTCATCTGTGTCATCCCCTTCGTTCTGCTCCATGACACGTGCCCCGAGTCCTGCCACCACCTTGTGCTTGCACAGCATGTCTAGCAAGGACTTCCTAAATGATTTGCAAAGGAAAAAGTATATGAATGGGTCCAGGCAGGCGTTGAGGGACGTCAGCCACAGTGTGGTCTCCTTCAGGTAGAACAGGGCGTTCTGAGCGGAGCAGTCAAACACATCTCTCGTTTGGCTCAGGGTGTAGGGGATCCTAGTGAAGTGGAACGGCACAAAGCAGATAAAGAACACAGCTATGATGATGAACACTTTCAGATTGACAGCCTTATTGGATGCCTTCCCTGTGCATCTTGTCTTTCTGTAGGATTTGTACAGTTCCTTGCTGATGAGGATGTAACATACCACTATGACTGCTAGGTTGACCCAGAAGATGAGCTGACAGATGTAGTTTGTGACTTCATGCCAGACCAAGCCGAACTCAGATTTCAGGAATGCACATTTCCTCACGTTCTTGGCCGTTTTATTCTTGTTTGTTAAAATCATGTTGGGTAATGAAATGGCAAACATCGATAACCAAATTGCTGCGGACAGGATCTTGGCAGCTAAAAGGCTCCGTGGAGTAGATGTTCTGAATGGTGAAGTGGCTTTCTGATAGCGATCGATGGTTATCAGACCGAGGAAGAAAATGCTGGTGTACATGGTGAAGTAAAACACAACCTGGGTGACCTGGCACACAAACCCTCGCAGCTCCCAAGATACCAGCTTTGCATCACTGAGGATTTTAAATGGAAAAGTCAGGATCATGAGGAGGTCAGAAATGACAGTGTTCTTGAGGAAGATGATGAAGTTGGATTTACTGGATATTTTAAAGAAGACCCACGTTGCCAGGCTGTTCATGGTGATGCCCACCAGGAATAGGACTGTGTAAAGCAAAGGGAAGATGACTTGGCTGATCCTGCTGTCGCTGGTGCAGTTGCTGTTGTTCCTAGAGGAGCTGAAGTGGATTGTGTCTCTCATTTGCACTGCTGTGTCCCTCCTCCCTGGAAAATCAAACAGAAAACAAAAGGAAATTGTGAGGTTTATCTGTCATAAGGCTTCAACCTTTTCAGTCTGCTTCTAGTTTTTGCATTGGGAGCAAAATGTGGTCAGCTAATGGGGCTGGAGCTGAGCCAGGGTAACTCTTAGCCAGGGTAATGCAGTTGTTTAGATGACTGTATCACTGTCTGATACAGTCATCTGTATGTAAAACAGATGCCCACTATAAAACAGGTAAGTGCCTCTGTAAAACAGGCACTCGGGGGAGTTGTGCTGTCAGCTGATGCCCAAACCCTTGACATCTGCCTTACAGAGCCACAAAGTTTTATTTCTCTCTTTCAGGCATAAAAAATGGCTTTTGCTTTGAAGCATGTAACAGGTTCAGCTGCCAAGTCCAATCCTAATGGAACCAGTACTCCCTGAGCATGAGCATATTCCCCCCACAAAAGCCAAGGGAAGGTTACCGTGTTGTGCCTGGAGAAGCGGTGGAATGCCAGGAGTTCCCTGCTATGGAAGCTGCTGTCACCAAGGGAGGGTCTTTGGCAGTCCCTGCAGCTCTTCACCTTGGGATTGGGCAGGAGTGTTCCTGTGGAATCCCTCGGAGAAGGGAGAGGCAGGAGGAGCAGCTGAGCATCCCAGTCCCGAGACTCAGACCTTCCTCTGGCTGAGAGCTGGTTTCTTAGCCAGTGACAGCTGCAGATGCTAAATGACACACGAAGAGCTTCTGCTTCTGTTTTCTGTAGGAAAAAAGAGAGAAATAGAATTTTTAAAAGTAGTTAGCCATTTATTTCCTGCCTTGCAGAGCCACTCTTTATAACGAGAGTGGGTATTTGTCAGACTGTGCAGCGTTTCTGAGCGCAGAGCTGTGTCCCGTCTGCCCTATTTGGCCTTGTGATTCTTTAGTGTTATTTTTGTACACATCATTGCTTTTTAAAGCTTTAAAAGTACTTGAAAGCAGTGGTTATTGGTTACCATAGAGGTTATTACTGAGGGGAGTATTTATACCTTACATGACTTGCAGAGCAGTGCATCAAGGTTTTAAGTGACATACTATATGATATATACGTTTCATTTCAAGACTAAATATAACCAGCTACAATGAAATAAACTACACATACTTCAGTTTCTTTGGTATGAGCAAGACAATTTAAGGAGTTAGGCTGCATCTTTTTGTTGAATGAATTTGTACATAAGTAGTGTCACATAGTTTCTGAGCATCTCTTTACTGATCTGCTGCAGAATATTGATTCAGGGGGACAGTTTTGAGGGTCATCCATCTGCATCCTATGACTCTGTCCTTGTAGATACATAGGGAATTCATAATATCAGATTGCATTTTTCCCTCTGTGTTACTCCCTCTTCAGCAGTTCCCTTTGGCACTGTTTCCTCCCTACTGACAGCCACAGGAGATGTTTTTGTGTTGGAGTCAGTTGTTCTGTCACACAGTCTGGGCGGACTGGGCTGAGTTTCTGCAGGTGGTGAGAGGGACAAGCAAAGAGAGTTCACCCATATCTGCCCTTTTCAGGATGAATCCTCAAGCCACGAGTGCAACCAGCGCATGATTCTCCTCTATGGAGTGGGTAAGGAGCGTGATGAGGCGAGGCATCAGCTGAAGAAGATTACCAAAGACATCCTCAAAATCCTGAACAAGAAGAGCACTACAGAAATGGGTGGTAAATTCTTTAACCTGTTCAGTCACCTGTAGCGAAGCTCATGGGAGCTGTGAGGTGTCAGCATGTTGTCTGGAGCCATGCATGTTAGCCCATAGTTTGGCTTTCCTCCCCTTGGCACTCGCTGGGTGAGGTGCTGAGCAGAGTCCCACAGCACAGGCTGCTGCCCTGCCTCACTGTGTGTTGGGATGCCTGGGACCACCACTGCTACACATCCCTGTTTTCCATTGTAGCAACTGGCTGCAAACACCTGTGTAGAGCTAAAGCCTGGAATGTGAGTGATCTGTGTCCCTTACCCTCCTGGAAATGCTGCTGTGGTGTGCATCTGTCCCAATTCTAATGGAAAACTGGGGCAAGGAGGGTTTGTGTAGTCATGAGTAAAACTTACTAGGGTTTTTATTATCTTTTAAATCAGTAACTACGCAAACCTACAGGGCTCCATTGCATATAAAATGACTGAAATAACTTTTTGTCTGTGAAGTTGGGGATGAAGGGCAGAAGGCCAGGAAGACCAAGCCAGAGGCATTTCCAACCCTGGAGACTGTGTTCACAAAGCTGCAGCAGTTGTCCTATTTCGATCAGCATCAGGTGACATCCCAGGTACTTTCCTTGTACCACATTGTGGCCCTTTACGCTGCTGCAGGATGTCCAAAGGGAAGCAAATCTTGTTGTTTACAAGTGTTTTGTGTATAAATACAAAATAATATGCTCTAGTGGGATTTTCATAGTGCAGGTGTACCCATGAGCCCCCACTCATGTCTGACCTTTGGCATTTCTTTCTCCAGATCTCCAGCAATGTCCTTGAACAGATTACTAGCTTTGCCTCAGGAACATCATACCACCTGCCTCTGGCTCACCACATCCAGCTCATCTTTGATCTCATGGAACCAGCACTGAACATCAACGGGCTTATAGACTTTGCCATACAGGTAAGCAGAGTTCATTCTGGGGGTTATGTCAGGGTAAAGCTGACATAATGTGGTACCTTTTCTGTGAAGCTAGAAAAACCCCAAGAGCAGGATGGTGAATTCCCCAGATTCAGTGCCATCTGCGTGTGTCTGAAACAGAGTGCCAGGCACTTCCCCTTCTGTCCTGCTGAGACAGTTGTGGAGAATCAGTAGATGCATTCAATTTTTAAATCTTTCAGAACTAATAAAGTTCAGGATTATTTTAGCACAAGCCATTTTAGGATGGGCTTTACTGTTTCAGACTGAACCACTGCATTACCCAGTAACCTGTCTGGGTGCCCGAAATCCCAAGAGCAGTTCCAAGGGATGTTTTTTTGTACTTGAACCATTTCTTTTGCTCCCTCTTCCCCTTGTTCTGCAGCGAGTAAGGAATTTCATTTCAGTTTGCCACACAGTTTTTCCTTAATGCATTCTCTTTGCTCCCTTTTGACATGTTTAACTTGGGAGCTACTTTCAGGTTGTTATTTTTGTGTGTGTTCCCAGCTGCTGAATGAGCTGAGCGTGGTGGAGGCTGAGCTGCTGCTCAAGTCATCCAGCCTGGCTGGGAGCTACACTACAGGGCTGTGTGTCTGCATCGTGGCCGTGCTGCGGCGGTACCACGCCTGCCTCATCCTCAGCTCCGAGCAGACCGCACAGGTCTTCGAAGGGTAGGTGGCACCTATGCCTTTCCAAGGAGTGTTTTTGGTCTCTCTTAAGCAGAAGCAGCACTTTGGTTCAGGTAGCAGGACCAGGTGTCACAGTGCTGTTGGAGGGCTGTAGGTGAGCTCAGTTGAGTGGGATGGACAGCTCCCCTCCACAGCCAGTGCACCACTGCCAGGGCTGGTGGGACCCCTCACCCTTTGTAACCTCGACCTCTTGATTTCCTGCCCTTGTGCCCCACTCTGCCTTGTCACAGCTGATGCCAAATGTTGTATGACCCCCATCAGCCTGTAGATGCAGGTCCATCACATTCCCCAGCTGATGGTGAGGTTTATGTGATCTGTGACAGTATGAAACACGTCTCAGATGCGTTGGAACAAACCCTGGATGACTTTGTGTTTGCAGGTTGTGCGGGGTAGTAAAACATGTTGTGAATCCCTCCGAGTGTTCCTCTCCAGAACGGTGCATTTTAGCTTACCTCTATGACCTGTATGTGTCCTGCAGCCACCTGAGAAGCAAGTTTGGAGACCTGTTCAGGTGAGTGGTGATGGGATTGTTCCCACCCCTGCCCACAGATGTATTCAGGCTGCTGTGTTTGCCCTTTGCTTTGCTTTCTATGGGAATCCACTGTTGCCTTTGCAGCTTTAGCTCCACTGATGTAGATCACCTGCCTGTGCCAGGGCAGTGTGCAGTGCCAGGGATGTGCTGTCCAGCCTTGGGTGGTGCTGGGGATGTGCAGTCCCCAGGGGATGTGTAGTTCCAGCCTCAGGCAGTGCTGTGGGATGTGCAGTTCCAACCTCGGGCGGTATAGGGATGTGCAGTCCCAGCCTTGGGTGATGCAGTCCCAGGGCTGTGTGGATCCCTGTTATGGAGAGCGGGGGCTGATCCTCCTCCCAGCTGGGTCAGCTCAGAGGCTGCTCCAGCCTGCAGTGCGGGGCAAGGGATGCAGGATCCCTTTGGTGCAGCTGCAGCATCAGACCTTCCTCACCCCTCTGCCTTCACAGGTTTGGGGTGCCTGATTCAGTTCCTGCAGCACCTCGGCTGCTGTACACGCAGTGCTGGATGGAAAACCTGCAAAATCTCAGTGGCCACAGCTGTAATGTTCTGTAAACATTTCCTTTGATGTGAGGAGAGGCACAAACATGTTTGAGTTTGTGAAGTTTTTTGGTTGAGTGCTCGGTTCCCGATTTTTAAATTAAAAAGAAAAACGAGGCTCCCATATGCTGCATTTTTGGCTCTTAGTAAAAGGGGTGTGGAAACATTTTAGATGCAAATCCACGTCTTGTGAGACTCGCAAACTGCCTAAGTTGCTGTTTCCCCTCCTGGTTTGTGTCCCTGTTTTGAGTCTGTGTTGTTCAGACTTGCGGTTTCACTTCATAGGGAGCAGGAAAGATGTGCTCAGTAATAATGCTGAGATTTTAATAGGTTTACAGGCACATGAGAACAATTGCATTTAACATGAAAAATTCTAGGAAAAAGAAATAGGAAGTACAGGAGAACTACAGAAATATCTTAGCTCTATGTTCATTTTTCTGTTCAGTAGCACAATAAAAATTAACATTTCTATTAATACTAATCTACAATAGCAAATCAAAACAGCACCTAGTAATATATAGATATATAAGGCTTTAAATCATATATTAAATGTGTGATGCATAGCACTTGTTTTGAAGTACCTTTTTTGAACAAGTGGAGTTAGAAATTCCTGAAAACTGTTAATAAAATGCATGTATATGTTTCTAAACAGCTGTGTGTAAGGTGATAGCATTACACCTGTTAGGTTCTTGGTCTTCTTGCCACAGTTAAAACACCAAACCCAGCTGGATGTTCTGAGCTCCTCTGTAGCCCACTGTAAGCTCAGCCCTTTCGCTCTGCCTGAAACAACACTGATGTACAGTTCATAAATGCTCACATTTAGAGACTCACCCCCTGTGGCTTGCCGTGCTCTGCCTCCTCTGCAGTGTCTCCTGAGCGGGTGTCACTTAGAGAGAGGCGTGTTTGCTGTTGTGTGTCTGGCACAGTTACTTATCTTCCCTAAACTTCCTTTTTTCAAGCATTCTTTCACTTTTAAAAAAAATCTTATCTCCTGACCACTCCCCCCAGCACTGCCTCTGGTTCAAGTGTCAGCGCAGAAGCTACTTGGCTCCTGTTCTCAGTGGGGTCTGGGTTTGAGACCTTGCTGTGGCTGTGGGGTGGCTGTAGGTAAATGTTGGGGTGTGGGGGCTGTCCCTGTGCCCAGGATGCCTGTTTAGTGCCTGGTGAGTTTGGTGAGGAGTGTTTGTGTTCCACTCGCTGGGTTTCTCTCTGTGCTGCTGCACTGGCTGTCAGAGCAGAGATCAAGCACTGCCCTTGTAATTAATTGTCCTGCTAACAGCCTCGTCCTCCTGCCCTGGATAGGGAGCAGCAGGCAAGGGCTGGCAGTGTCAGGGGGTCCCAGGGCTGCAGGAGCTGTGCACGCTCAGGGTGCTGCCCTCCAAGCCCCTGGCCAGGCACACTTGGTGCTCCTCTCTCTGGTCCCAGCTACCTTTCAGGCTGCCCAGTGCTTCCTCTGTCTTTTCATCCCTGGGACCAGTGGAGTTGTAAAAAATCCTGATGTTTACACATATTTGAAGTTAATTTAAATTAATAGATTCTTTTCAGTAATGAGGAAGTCTTCTCAGTTGGGCTAATTAGTGGTTTGTCTGTGTGGGGACAAAACACTCCTTAGAACGTTTTGGGTGTGATATTTGCATTCCTCACTAACACCTGTTTCTCCCCCTAAACTGATCCAGTTCACACATAGGTGTCCCTGGACTGGACCAGTTCTTGCCCTTTTGTCTGATTATTAATGTCAAAATGTGACCTTTAAGTATCTTTTCTCTATTTACTGATTTCCAAACATTGTTATGTTGCATTATTACCAAAGGTAGTTTTTAATTCAGATAAATGTTCTCATTTTGCCTCGATGAATTCCCCCTTCTCCACTGCAGCTCACTGGGTCATGGCACATGAAGGAGGAGCAGCACTGGGAAGTGCAGTGACTCTGGCTGTGGGGACACCTGATGCCCCGGGAGGATGGTACTGGGGAGGAGGTTGTTGGGCCTTACTCAGCTGCTCACACTTTCAGTCCTAGAAATGTCTGAGAAGTGATTTGGAAACTCAAGACTTTATTTGCAGGAAACCTAGAATGAAGTCAAGGTATCAGCACTGGTACATGGATGCTTCTTATCCAAAATGAGTTTGGAAATGTGTACAGAGTGGTAACCCAACCAGGATGTTTTCACCCCACATGGTGTGTCCAGCAGCAATCCTACAAACTGCATATGTTGTCAGCTCTCTCTGCTTTTGGTCCTCAGTAGTGCCTGTTCCAAGGTGAAGCAGACGATCTATAGCAACGTTCAGCCCTCGAACTCCAACTTACTGTGGGACCCGGAGTTCATGCTGGATTTCCTTGAGAATCCTTCTGCTCACAGCATTAACTACTCTATGCTGGGCAAGATCCTGAGTGACAATGCTGCCAACCGCTACAGCTTCGTCTGCAACGCCCTGATGAATGTGTGCATGGGGCACCAGGATGCAGGGAGGTGAGGCAGCGTGCTGGGCAGGGACCACAGGGAGTTTGTGGTGTGTGTGAGCTTTTTCCATCCACCTTTTTGGTTAATGTCTGTTTTGCAGTTGTTTTCATTCATTGCTCTTTCCTGTTGCTGAAAAGGTATTGAGTAAATTCCCCTGAGTTATTCTGTTAAATGAAGCTGCATAGTCTGGCGGGAGGGAGGAAGGAGCAGCAGACACTCACTATCAGATAGTCAGGAGAGTTTTGTAACCACAGTTTTGCTATTTTGGACTGAACAGCTCAGCACAATCTTTGCTTGTAAGAAGCCTGCAAACAGGGGAAGGTTCTGCACTAGGTCATATCCTCCTTCTGGTGCAATCAGTGTTAGATTTATTAAAGGTGTAATATGTAAATTATGGATTTTGTCTTCATAGGTAGGACATAGTTTTTTGAAAAATCTGGAGGTTTGTAAGTACTAAGAGTTTTATCTGGGCAGTATCTTCAAACTGACCAAGAGTAGGTTTACAAATATTAGGAAGGAATTCTTTCCTGTGAGGGTGCTGAGACACTGGCACAGGCTGCACAGAGAAGCTGTGGCTGCTCCATCCCTGGAAGTGTTCCAGGCCATGTTGGACAGGTCTTGGAGCAACCTGGGCTAGTGGAAGTTGTCCCTGCCCATGGCAGGGGTGAAAATAGATCCTTAAGATCCCTTCCAACCCAAACCAATCTGTGATTCTGTAGAAGCCACTCGAGTTCCAGTGGTACTTTAAGGGTCACTTGGTGCTCCTGGTGCACAGTCTGTGTGATGAGTGGTCAGGTGAGACCTGTCCATGGTGGGGGGCTGGAACTAGATGTTCTTTGAGCTCTTTCCAACCCAAATCTACCCATGAGTCTCTGAGTGTGGGGCATCCTCAGCAGGGCAGAGCAGCTGAGAGGAAACAGTTTTGTAAGAGCAGAGAAGGGAACATCTAAATGTGGCCAAACAAGTTTCACTGTGGAACAGAGAGAAAATAACTTGCACTGGGATGAGTCAACTCTGCTGTGTTTCTTAAGCTGTTACATAACCCTGAATCATGCCCCGAGTCCCACGTTAGCAGTATGGGATCTATGAAGTAAAATTCATCAGTACCAGTTGATTTTGTGCCTTGCCTCTCTCCTGATGGTGGTGCTGGCCTGGCAGCAGGAGGGCTCTTGCAGGACCTGTCACAGTGACCCTGGGCTGAGGAGAGGTGCCCCACATGCACCCTATCCCTGACACTGCTGCAGGAGAGGTTTTGTCCTGATGCTTATTGTCCACCACTGGGGACACCTGGGGTATATGTACATTGGGACATAAATCCCCACCTTAAGTAAGGAACACATATCTGCCAAGCACTGCTCTGCTTTGACCTAAATATTTGTTGTTTACAAAATACCTGAGTTCTGTGAGCGTTTGTCTTCTCCCCAGGATCAATGACATCGGGAACCTGTGTGCAGAGCTGACAGCGTGCTGCACTGTGCTCAGCTCCGAGTGGCTGGGGGTTGTGAAAGCTCTCTGCTGCTCTTCAAACCACGTCTGGGGCTTCAATGACCTGCTCTGCAGCGTGGATGTAAGTTCAGTATCTTCTCAAGTACCTGTGACACCTGTTTACCCAGGGTGTGCTTGGAGGGGTAGTAAGGCTTCCATTTGACTGTGGAGCACAAATGTAGTCCTGTATACGTTTGAGTTTTCAAGGATTTTCATGGGATTCTTGATTGGTTTCTATTCTTTGCTCCATCTTCAAGATTAAGGTAAAATTGGGGCAGTGCTTAGATATCTCTTGTAAATTTTTCCGTTGTTTATGATGGGATGAAGCAAAGCACCAGAGTCCTCTTGAACAGGAGCAGGTGTGGCCGAGTGCTTCTCCTGAGATGCTGATGGATGTGTAACTAACTGTTTTAAGGACCTTGTTTTGGTGCTGACTTCTTGATTGTAGAAGGGGCAATATACTTTGTTGTTTTTTTTATTCAGTAGTTCTCATAGCCCTGTTACAGTCAGTAGGATTGTGGTGACTGTTTGATCCAATACCTGATTCCATATATTTACCCTCAATTAGATGGCATTTTCCTTTGGGAGCAGGTTGAACCTGTGTGCGTGGGGCCATTCCTGTCCCGAAGCCAAGGAAAGGGTCTCAATGTTACCTGGTTTTATTGAATGATAAAATTTTCTCAAGCTTTCATATGACCAATGCTTTTTACTTCAAATTTTTGGGATTTGAAATTGGTGTTTGTTAAAACTGAGTTAGGAGCTGTCAGCATTTGGCATAAAACGTTTGGGAAATGCATTAAAAGGCAGGGACAAGTGCTGATGTGTGACCATTTTACTGTTTATTCCATGAATGAATTCCTCAGTCCTCGTGGCTGGGGTGAGTGCACTGCTGTGAGTCCTTGCAATGTTTTTCTGCAGGTGAGTGACCTGTCTTTCCACGACTCCCTGGCCACGTTCATCGCCATCCTGATCGCACGGCAGTGCTTCTCCCTGGAGGATGTCGTCCAGCACGTCGCGCTGCCTTCCCTGCTGGCAGCTGGTAAGAGCACAACGAGAGAAAAACTTAAAATGCCAAACTCAAGACTCCCTGAGGAGTCTCCATGGATGAGACAAGCAGCATGTTGTGCGTGGAATGCAGCTCCTGTGCCCTGCAGCACAGGTGTCCCTGCGGCTCCTGAGGAGCAGTGCCAGGTTAGGGCAGAGACTGGGCAAGTGGGATCAGAGCTGCTGGCAGTGCATTGTCCCCCCTGTCCCCTGTGTGTGCAGCCTCACCTGCTGCTCCCAGCTCCTTGCTGCTGCACGCTATGTGCCCTGGGTCCTGCCAGATCTGCTCTGGTGCTGCATTCCTCCTGGCATCACCTGCCTGGCCTGGCCTCTCCTTTCTGACCTTCCCTTGGCCTCTAGCCCAGCAGTGCTGTACGTGGGTCCTAATTGTTGGCCACTTGACACATTTCTGTTCACTTTCTTCTTGGATTTGTTTGTCTTCTTGATGCTTTGAGTGTCAAAAGTCATTTTAACCATATATTCTTATCTGCCATTAAGTAGGTCTCTTGCTTGCCAAAAATGCTGCTGTTCTTCTCTGCTTTTTAATGACTCAAGGCCATAAATGCTGATTCCTGTTGATGGAATCATTGTATCCCCATTTAAAATGAGGCTGGAGGTGGAATATTTCCAGGCCTGCCGCAGGGAGTTGTGAGGTCCTGGGCAGATGCTTATGTCCACGTCCCCTCTTCCATAGCCTGTGGAGATCCAGATGCTGAGCCTGGGGCCAGGATGACCTGCCGACTGCTCCTGCACCTCTTCAGGACTCCCCAGGTGTGCCTCCTTCCCCAGGGAACAGGTGAGTCACCTGCTGCCTGGTCCTTCCATTGCAGAAACTGAACTCAGATGGGTTTTGATGGCTGCAGATTTCATGGCTGATGATATCCATAGTGCAAGTTTAAAATTACAGATGTTTGACTAGTGAGGAGTTGATACCTACAATCCTTCCTCATTTGGGAAACATTTGGGATGCTGCTTGCTGAAACTTATTAATTCTCAACACCTAGCACTATTGAGAATGGTAGTGACAGAGACACTAACAGGGATACAGATCATGCCATGTGGGAGCCTTGCATGGAAATGGAGAGTAAATGTGATGTTAAATAGGGTATCATAAAGCATCTCATCCAACAGAAAGAACACAAAGAAATTAGTTCTCTGTATATATTAAGGTAGTTCTCTTTTCTTTTAACTGTGACTATTTTGTGGTCTGACCTGTATGTGTTTGCCACAAATCAAAAGAGGAAGGAAAAGGGTAAGGAAAAAGCACCTACCAATTAAAAGGAAATGAGCCTGAATATACATGAGAATTAATATATAATGGTAATTATTATACAATACATAACATATCCAATATATAATTATATACAGTAGCAATGAGCATTAATACTAAATAACAAATAATTATTAATAAATGAACATTATATAGGTGTAGCTTGCAAGTATTTCAGCAAATTTGATAATAAGATTTTATCCATGGGAAAAAGAAATTGAAAGGAAGAAAGAGTCAGCTCTTAAGTGGTGTCAAATTCTTCCACCTCAAAGTGATAGTAAATTCTTTTTTGACCAGAAATTAATGAGCCTTTTTTGCATATTGGGGCAAAAGAGGCAAGAGCTGTGAGGAATACTGGCTGAGAACAGACAGATCTGGCTTCCCTAGAAATACAAGTGGACTTGAATGGATAGGAATAATTGTGACTGAACTGTAGCAAGTAGCACACATCAAGCACAATGTGACCTCTCTTACACCTGGCTCAGTTAACTGCCTCAGGGAGGTGATGGATCTATCCTTCCCCTCTCCCTTCCTCCCTGCCATCCAGTCTGTTCATCTTCTCCTCAACTTAGGCAAAGCACTTTCCGGCTTCTGCAGGCTGCTGAGCTGCAGAATTGGGCTCAATTATGCAACAGCCACTTACAGCACTTAATTTTGCCTCATTTGCTGTGCAGATGAGGTGAGGGAAGTAGTTTCCTAAATCTGTGAAGTCAAAACCAAAACCAACTTCCATGTCTCACTGTGGTTACATTCACCTGGACACAGTGAACCAACAGGCTTCTTTTTCTATTTCAATGCCCACAGCTTATTTTGATATTGATCCACTCAATATTAATCCAGTGTTTGATATTAATTCATTATAACCACATGTCCTGATTGACTTAATGACTTATCTGTTGGGCTGCAGTTTCAGAAGATTCAGTTCTTCCTTCAGCTCTTGTACTTCTATAGCTGTTCCAGATGAGGAGGATTTCACACAGAGGAAATATCAGTTGGTAATTATCACCCATTTTCTACAAGATTTGCTCTTCTCTCTGTAGGGAAGGGAAATTATTGGATTCGTTCTTCTTGTGATCGTCACCTCTTGGCTGCTGCTCACAACAGCATCGAAGTGGGAGCTGTGTTTGCAGTCTTGAAAGCAATTTTGATGCTTGGTAAGGATGTGCAGAGTCCTGTGTGATGTGCTTGTGCTAGTGTTCAGGTGGAAAATGGCTCCTGTCAATTCACTTCCTTGGGAATGCTTCTGGGGAAGGACAACCCTAAGGGCAAGGTGATCGTCACCTCTTGGCTGCTGCTCACAACAGCATCGAAGTGGGAGCTGTGTTTGCAGTCTTGAAAGCAATTTTGATGCTTGGTAAGGATGTGCAGAGTCCTGTGTGATGTGCTTGTGCTAGTGTTCAGGTGGAAAATGGCTCCTGTCAATTCACTTCCTTGGGAATGCTTCTGGGGAAGGACAACCCTAAGGGCAAGGGAGGAATGTGGCTGTTGTCCCTGCTCCTGCAGCATCTGTGGAGTGCAGACTCCAGGTCAAACACAGATTTTTCCCAGGTGAGTCAGCACCAGTGGAGAGGTTTTATGCAGATGTGACTATTCCAGATGTTGACCCTGACCTCCACCACTGAGTCCCAGTACATTCACACTCAGGCAGGTCCCTCAAATATAGAGAAAATAGGGTCTCAGATCACTTTTCCTACCTTTTTCTGTGTTTTGCCACAAATTCTGTGTTTGCTACTGTGGAAGTTGTAAAAGCATCACTCTGAGCAGCTCATCGTGGACAGTGAGTGTTGAGTATCTGCCTCAGAGCTTTGATTTGGCTCAAGTTCAGTTGAAGATCTTGTGACCTCTGGAGAGGTGTATTTTTGGAGCTAAACAAGATGTTCCAGACGTGGCCATACCCACAGGTTGTACCTCCAGCCAGCGTGACAGCACGACAGTCTGTTGGTCAGTGTCAGAACTGCTCCAAACCCCTGTGACCCATGATGTTTTGGGGAAGGATGTTACAGGCAGAGATAGCTGGGATGAACTGATGGATTCGGGAGTGAGTTTGAAATACATTTATGGCCATTATTTATGTTGCTAATTCAGAGTGTGAGGTCTGGGAGTTTTCTTCGTTAACTGCGTGTGGTGTGAGCACCTGTGGTTTCATCTCTGCAGGGATGTGGTTTGGACATGATCTGGTGCAGGGGCGTATGAAGGAAGGTTTGGGCACACAGTTGGTGTCTTTACTGCAGCACATCTCCTATATACCAAATTATTCTATTTTGGGAGGTCTCTTGATGGCACCCTGCATTAGTTATTTAAAAATTGTACTTGCTTTGCTGAGGAAAAGCATCAGATAAATGGTAGCTGTTGGAGTTCTGTGCTGAGGAAGCTGCTTCAGTTTTATCAGAGCATTCTGGGATGGCTTTAGCTTCATGTGGCCTTGGTGCCACTCTTCATTGCATTATTTGTCTGCTAGGTTCTTCCCTCTTATTCTTCCCGGGATCAAATGTGGACTTATAGTAAGGTGGACTGGGGGACCACTGGTCAAAATTGTCTCTTGATCTATGGAGTGTTAATAAATCAAAGTAAGAGACAGCTCTTCTTTATTTGTCATATCTACCAAAGCAATTCCTTTCACTCACTCCCTCCTGTTAAGCATGTGCTGGCTTAATTGTGTTTGAGTTGTGTTTGAAAGGGTAAAAACCTTTTCCTACTTCTGAAATACCCATTAAAAACATGCTTTGCAACATGAAGCAAGAGGACAGTACCTTGGTGATGTTCAGAGTCAGTCAGTGCTGCCTTTTGGATGCAATGGTGTCGCCACTGCTCAACTCACCATCAGCCTGGTGCCCCGAAGGTGTCTGTCCCTCGTTGTGTCAGGATGTTGGGGCTGGGGTGGGAGTTCACCCTGTGCTTCTGCCATACAGGTGATGCTGAAATTGGCAGCAACAATGTCAACTCCTTGAAGAGTGAAGAGTTCCATATGAGAGGCTTCTTAGATGAGCTCAGTGAGGAGGAAATCTGGAGTTCCTCTCACACTTTGAAATCCTGTGGAAAAGCTGTTTCCATCGAAACCGCCAGTCTGAGCGAGTACGCGAGATATGTGCTCAGAACCATCTGCCAGCAGGTGAATCCCTGAAACTGCTCCTCTGTCCTCACTTGGAGAAAGAGGGTTGTTTTATTTGAAAAGTGTAATGTATATTTTGGTGCAAAATAAGTATGTCAGTATTTGTGTTGCTTGCGTTTCCTGATCTGGACAATTTATACATGGAGTAGTTAGTTATTTGGGTTAAAACCTGCTTTAATTAGTTATTAGCATCCCCCAGCACTCTCTCAGAACTGAGGAGTTTTTCCTACCTGAATCTCAAGCACTTTGGGAAGACAGTAGGACCACACCATCAGCTCTGCTCAAAGGGCTTTTGCAGTAGCATTTGGTTTATTGCAAAGTGCAAAAGAAATTAATTTTGCAAAACCTGTTGCGTCTTACACGTTCAGGTAGTTCTGAATGACAGAAGACATTGCTATCTCACACACTGCATGAGCTGTAGCTCACTGCAAGTTTTGCATATGAAACAATCACTTTTCTGTTCAGCTTACCAAAAGTTAGTATCGCCTTGAAACTCTGGTGAATCTGTCATCTAACTCCTTACAGGACTGGGTAGGAGAGCACTGCTTGAAAGAACCTGAGAGGCTATGCGCAGACAAAGATCTTATTTTGGATCCTGTTCTCTCAAACAAACAAGCACAGAAACTCCTTCAGCTTATCTGTTACCCTCATGGTGTTAAAGAGTGCACCGAGGGTGATAACCCTCAGCGGCAGCACATCAAGCGCATCCTGCAGGTAAGGCCTTGGAAAGGGTGGAAGGCACTTGTCACTGCTGCTCCTCATCATCAGGCATTGGGGAGCTGCTCTCAGGGCTGCTCAGGTGGAGGTGCCAGCTGTTCCAGCAGGGTCAGAACTGTGGTGATGTATGTTCTTTAATGGTCTGATGTTTTGGCATGCCATTAACAGTTACAAAGAGCAGTGATTTTGGTTATCTGCTTAGAACATGAGGCTTCTGCATGTGGTGTGTTCAAGCATGAGATTCATTTCTTTGCTCCATACCTGTAAAGCATTGACACTTATCATGTTAACTCTTCCCTAGAACTTAGACCAGTGGACTCTGCGGCAGTCGTGGCTGGAGCTGCAGCTGATGATCAAACAGTGCATGAAGGAGCCTGTGAGTATTAGTTTTCAGACTTTCTTATCTAAACATTTAATGCAAAAAAAAGCATGTTAAATTTTAACATAGTCCATGAGCAAACATGCCATGAATGTGCTAGTGTACTTGTGTTTCACTGTAGGGTTCTGGGTCTGTGGCTGAAATGAACAGCTTGTTGGATAATATCGCAAAGGCGACAATAGAGGTGTTTCAGCAATCCGCTGAGCTAAACAATAACTCTTCTAACTCTGGTATAGGCCTCTTCAGTCCAAACTCTGTTGGAAATGCTGACACAAGTAATACAAGACAGAATGGTAAAAAGACATTCCTAAGGTATTTTTGTAGCACCTTTTTAATTCTTTTAGCCAACGTGATGCTTAATTGTGTGTAGATTGCCTAGACTGTTTTGCACTTGAATTAGGAATAGACAGAAAGAGTTACCTGAAGGTTCCTTCTGTTTACTTTTGTTTAACAATAAATGTAGTTCCTATTCTTAAAATTTCTGGACACCAGAAACTGTGATTTCTCAGTACTCACTAGTTACTCCAGATGCATTGTGCCACCGCTTTATCGAAGCAGTTCAGCCTTGTAACAACTAATACTGGCTGCAAAACTGCATGGAGACTTTGGCTGAAGTAGGTTTGTTCTCCTCCTAGTTCCTCTGAGCGGCGAGGAGTGTGGCTGGTGGCCCCCCTGATTGCAAAACTGCCTACCTCGGTTCAAGGTAGGGTCTTGAAAGCTGCGGGAGAGGAGCTGGAGAAAGGGCAGCATTTGGGGTCATCTTCTAAGAAGGAAAGAGATAGACAGAAACAAAAAAGGTACGACCTTGGGGGACCCATGCATGCAGAGCTGAACAGTGTTTGTCAAGGAGGAGTTTACTGAGGACTTCACAAAACCTCGTCAACCCCAAACAGGGTTCAGGGTTCATTTAATCTGAAGAAATACCATTGGTTTCAGAGGGAGAAATGTGGGAGTTTTGTAACCATCTACCAAGGGCTGTTCTGCAGCTCAGTGATAAGAAATGTTAGGGATTGAAAGCAACACTTAGAGCACTTGTTGCCTCTTCCCTTCCATGGCAGGAGGCCACTTTGCCCGCCATTAAGATCCCACCATTGTCATGTCGCTTGCTTCCTGTTGGGAATTAAGGTTAAGCTCATCTCTTAACTTTCCAAACGTGGGAATTTTAATGACTTGATGGTTAGTGATTTTCCTATAGTAAAATATTCTTCCATTATGCCTGTAATGGTTTTGTACTTTCTTGGGGGTTATGCTAGAAGTTCCATTGAATTAAGCCCACGTTGGAATCTTAGAGCCGTTCAGACAGCTCTTGTTCTAATCAGAGCTTTGAGTGGAAACTCTGGGTTCGCTTCAGACCACTGGCATGGATTAGAAACTTTAGCTGCCTTATCTCCACTAAAAAGATATCTCTAGTTCATCAAAGTAGTATTCAAATAACCTGCTCTGTTCCTGAGTCAGTCCTTCAGGTGTGTGGGCAGTTCTTGGTCACTCAGGGCCCCTCTAAGCCAAGGGATCTCAGTAACCACCTGTGCATCTGGACTGGCTGGAGCTCTGCCTTCCTGGGAGCATGGTCTAATTCCTCTGGCAGGACTTTAATTGACTAAAACAGAAACAGACACAGATACAGCAGTGCCACTTCAGGGGAAAAAGTATAGACAAAACAAGGAAGGGACTGAGGAAGGGAAGTATCAAAATAGCTTGACTAATGGAGTGCTGTGTTTGCTTCTCTTAAAGCATGTCCTTGCTGAGCCAGCAGCCTTTCCTGTCACTGGTCCTCACTTGCCTTAAGGGACAGGATGAACAACGGGAAGGGCTTCTCACATCCCTGCAGAATCAAGTTACTCAGGTAAAACAAGCATAGAGCCGTGAGCACCTTTGTTAGGGGTGTGTGTGTCAGCAGTTTTATGAGTATTTGGTGGTGTAAAACCAGGAAAATTACAGTGCAGTGATGTGTCAAAAGGAGCAGTCCAGGGAGGGGTGAAGGGGGAAGTGTTTGTTCCTTTTTTGGGTGTGAATGCATCGTCTTTTTCTAAATTTGTTACAGAGAAGTATAATGAACTGGAGTCTGATTTCAGTTCTTTCCAGGAAAAACAATGAAGGTGTTAGTCCTGAGAGGAACAATCTTCCAGTCCCTAGCTTGATCCTAAAAAGTTTCTATAAGTTTGAAAGTGTCTTCCCTTAGGAAAACCTGTCACCTTCTCCAGCTGTTTAAAATTCAAGTTTTTCATATTTTAAAAAGCAGCATTCCTGGTCCCAGCCTGGCCATTGCCTGCAGCCTCCCCTTTGCATCACTTGTGCTTACTCACAGCCTCTGCTCATCCTGCTCCAGACTTCCTGCTCCCACCCAGCTCGTGCTCCAGCCTACAGCAGCTCCTTCACACTGCCTCTAAACTGAACATAGCCAGTGCCCAGAGCAGTGGGTCATGTCTCCTTTCCCTGACTTTAGTTTCTATGAACTGCTGTGACAGTGAGGATCAGCCATTATTTCCCATATTGTCCTTCAGCTCGTCAGGATGTGACACATGTCCACATCCCAGGGAAATTCATTCCTCTGACGTTTTTCTCCCTGGTTCCTGCCACTTGGGCTTTCCTTTCACTGTGTGTGTTCTCCCCTGACATGCAGCTGGTCTAGGTTCCCTGAGTTTCTGGTCATTTCTCATCCAGAGATTGCACCAAGAAGCTGCATCCAGTGTGAGAGATCAATTGACTTACCATAGTGAAATAGGGTGTTTCAAACAGTATTGTTAAGAAATGCATAACAAAGCTGACTTTTTTGTTGCTGCAATGGGAAGATGCAGTCACACCTTTGGCAGCAGATCATCAGCTCTTTACAAATTACCTTTGTCCTCCCACCAGTTTGCTTAATCTCTAAGCCTTAAACAGACAGGAGGATCTAAAGGATCAAATCTTTTGTGATTCCTTATAGATAATGGTCACAGATGCCTAAAGGGTGAACATTACAGCAAGAAAACAACCTTAATCTAATGCTTTGTCTTAGATCCTCAGTAACTGGAGGGAAGAACGGTACCAGGATGATGTCAAAGCCAGGCAGATGATGCATGAAGCCCTGCAACTGCGTCTCAACTTGGTAACAAAAACTTGTGGTTATCCTGATGTTATGAAAAGCTGCATCAGCTACTCTGGAGGAGGTGGTAAGGAGCAAGGAGCTCCAGAGTATCCAGCTCTTTAGGGGGCTGGATAGCTGTTTTTCCTAGGTGATCCCTATGCAAGAGGATGCCAAGGGAGCTGAGGAAAGTGTGCTGCTGTGAGGCATGCAGAGCCCTGCTACCTGCTGTGTTGTTTTGCAGGTGGGTGGCATGTTTGACACGGTACAGAGGAGCACCCAGTGGACCACAGACTGGGCCCTTCTGCTCCTCCAGATCATCACCTCAGGAACTGTGGATCTGCAGACCAACAAGTATGTCTGCGCTGTTCAGACAGCTAATTTGTGTCCTTGGAGCTTTGAGTTTAGATTGCATGTATGCTCTTGTTACAGTTTTTTATCCTGTTACTGTTTGAGTGGGATTTAGGGGCTCCTTGCTGGCCTGGGGTGGGAGCACTTTTGTTTGGGATAGCATTGGAGCCACTATTCACACCCTTCCTTACCTGTCCTGTGCCCAAGTGCTTTCCCAAGTCAGAGCCTGCAATTCCTACTGACTGTTGGCAGTTTGTGCTGTCTATAGCTCTGAGCTGGAGTTTAGGATAAGATTTGTGTGTACACATCTGTGTACAGTGGGGCTCAGGTATGCGAGCTGAGGTTTGTGTGTGTGTGTTTGTGCAGAAAGCCCTGAGAAATTCACCCTGGCTGAAGAGCTGCCCTTGTGGCTTCTGCTAGGCCCCTGGATTTCCTCGTAGCTCCTCAGGGTGATGCTTGTCTTTACTCCCAGTGAATTATTCACAACTGTGCTGGATATGCTGGGGGTCCTCATCAACGGGACACTCGCCTCGGACCTGTCAAATGCCTCCCAGGGAGGGCCTGAGGAAAACAAAAGGGCTTACATGAATTTGGTGAAGAAATTAAAAGTAAGTGTCATGTCTAGTAATTTTCAGCATTTCCTTTGAATTGCTTGCTGTGCTTATCTTTTAATCCTGTCATTCCTAGTGTCTGGGAAGGCCTCTTGGAAAGAAAAGAAGAGTAAAATATTCCTAGTGATAACAAGGAGAAAAAGAAGAAAATAAAATTATAGGAATGCGGGGGTGGGAAGATACTTCTAGAATATTCTTCATATTCAGTTAACATTGTGGACCCTGCAAGGCAGTTATGTATTTTGTTTTGTATTTTGAGACACTACATTTGCGTCACTTATTAGCTACATTGTGTTTAAACAAGAGATGCAAAGTAAACTTCCATTCTTTAAACAAAGAGGAAAACCCCATAAACCTTGTAAAGCGACTTGCTCAAATTTAGTAAGAGTACAAGGAAATGATTCATCCAGAAACTGGACATTTTCTAACAGTGAAAGCAGTGTCCTGTTCTCTCCTTTCCCTGCTTTGTCTGGCTGATGATGTGTTTGCTCCCCAGAAGGAGCTGGGGGACAAGCGATCCGAGAGCATCGACAAGGTTCGTCAGCTGCTGCCGCTGCCCAAGCTGACATGTGACATCGTGGCCTGTGAGCCCATGGGGTCCCTGATCGACACCAAGGGCAACAAAATTGCAGGGTTTGACTCCATTGATAAGAAACAGGCAAGAGAAAATGTTTGCTTTTGTCTTTTTCCATGAGTTTTGGAGCATAGGAACTTCAAGCAAGCAGGTACAGCTTGTGCAGTGCAGGTGTTTGTGGGTAGGATGGTAAAAGCATTGTACTGCTGTGGCAGAGCTGCTAATCCCCTCTCAGACACCACTAAAGCTGCAGCCCCAGCAGTGTGGTCCCTGTCACACAGGTGGGCTCTCTGTGGGCAGTGCTGCCAGCACTGAGGAACTCTGGGCTTGTCAAACAGCACCTTTAAAAACAGCTGTGAATGACAGAGTGTTTGGTATCAACTGCAGTTCTGTTCCAAGTGTTTCCACCTGGAGAAGAGAAGGTTCTAGGGAAATCTTAGAACCCCTTCCAGTGTCTAAAGGTCCTCCAAGAGAGTTGGAGATGCACTTTGGACAAAGCTCTGGAGGGACAGGACAAGGGGAAATGGCTTCCCACTGCCACAGAGCATGTTTAGATGGGATATTGGGAAGAAATTCTTTCTTGTGAGGGTGGTGAGGCACTGGCACAGGTTGCCAGAGAAGTTGTGGCTGCTCCATCCCTGGATAATTTTTTTTAAAACAAATTTATTTAAAGGAGAAGGATAGAACTTTGAATAGAGCTTTTCATTCTGCAGACTGGGCAGGCATGTTTTGGTGATAGAGTGCTTAGGCTTCCTCCCCTTATTTGAGTGCATAAGCTTTAGCAAGAGTATTCTCAGATCAACAGTTCAATTACAATTGCTTTTCTCTAGTGGCAGCCTTGGACAGAAGTTAAAATCCCAGCAGCATGAGTTTGGTGTGTTTTATGGAGGGGAAGAGCTCCTTACTGGGATTTTCTGACTCAATGGTGTACAAGTCTACTGTTCAGCTTTCTCAAATCCTGACTTCCCTTTGATTCTGAAACAGGGTCTCCAGGTGTCAACCAAACAAAAGGTGTCCCCTTGGGATTTATTCGAAGGCCACAAGAATCCTGCCCCTCTCTCCTGGGCATGGTTTGGAACTGTTCGTGTAGACAGGAAAGTGATCAAATATGAGGAGCAGCAGCAGCTGCTGCTCTACCACACACACACCAAACCCAAACCACGGAGCTACTACCTCGAGCCCTTGCCCCTTCCTCCTGAGGAGGAGGAGGAGGAAGAGCCCACTACACCTGTGTCTCAGGAACCAGAACGAAAGCTGGGAGAGCTCTTGGATCAGGGAAAACATGCCATGGATGATGAGAAGAAGGCAAAGGGCAGGAAGAGGAAGTCGAAGTCAAGCTTTAGGACTGAGGTAAGTGTTTGGTGCCCACACAGAACCTGAAATATATCCCTGAAGCACCTGGTGGTGTGTGGTGCTGCCTTTGGAAATGGTTCTGCACCTGGAGGAGTCCCAGTGAAGGGAGGGAATGGAGATAGCCAGGAGGAGGGTGGATTTGCCAAACAGTGCTCAGTGTGGAGGAATGTGCTGAGCTCAGGACCTTACACACTGGGTAAAATACACCGGAGTGGATCTTACTAACCATTACTCAGGTCCTGTGTGTGGTGTAAAGTGCAGCTGTTACTGCTCGTACCAATTTCTGAAATGCCTTCTGTTCACGTTACGTTGAGACCAAACATGTTGGCTTAAACCCAGGTCCCATTCAAATGAAACTGGCTTGGAAAAGGCTCTTTCACACAGATGAACTGTTCTACTGTCAGTTTGTTGTGGTTTCTGAGACACTTTCTCTCTTACTGGGATTTGAGCTGTGGGTTCCTAAGCTGAAAAATCACATAGAGCAAGGGTTTGAAAACATGCCTGGCACCACCTGAAAAATAATAATTAATAAATAATAACAATAATAATTATAATAATGATGATGATGATGTACATTTCTAGCAGCAACATTCTGTGTGCTTGCATCCTCTCCACACTGCTGACAGTGTGGTCAGCCCTGGTGTGGATGTGCTGGTCTGGTTTGTCCATGGATGTGCTGGTATTGCCTCAGCATCCAGCTGGTTTGTACAAACTTTGGTTTTACTAAACTT
>NW_008671196.1:51207-56063 GCF_000695815.1 Acanthisitta chloris
CTGTCTGTGTCCTTTAATAATTCAGTAGGAAAATTGGCATTATTTATGAGTGAGTAAGGTATGAGTGTCAGTAACATTCCCTTTTGCTGTGTGTTTTAAGGAATACTCCCAGAGCAGCTTGTACAGAGTGCCTCCCACCTACTCCCCACTGCCCTCCCCGATGGCACACCCTGCCCCACCAGCCCTGTGGGGGTACAGCGTGGGGGGACCCCCCCCACAGCCCAACTTCTTCCTGCAGAGCCAGTCTCTCGCTCCAGGTATGGCCAGCTCTGGGGGCACAGCCTGGAGATCTTATTTGGAGTGGGGCAAAACTGTCTTGTGACCATGTTCTCTTTCTCTCTCTGCTGAGGGCTGTGTCTGTTGGTGCCGTTTGGTCGATTCCTTTGTCCGCTGTGGGTCCTCAACAGGCTTTTCTGCTCTCAGTTGTAGCTCTGTCTCTGTTAAACTGGTGAACCTTTTGGGTAGATAAGCCACAGAGAGCTCCTGTGGTGGCAGTGTAAGAGAGCTGGTGGAGTTCTGTGAGGACTGAAGTGAGAGGGGGATGATTAAAGGCCCTTGGGGTTATTTCTTCCTTGATTCATACCAAGAGCCATGGTGGCTAATTTGCCATCTGCTAGGTGGAATAAATCCATAGGCTCACACTTTTTCAGCATTTCTGATTTGTGCTTAATTTTGTGGGGGATTGCCTAGTTTCTTCCAGTTTGTTACAGTTTAACAGGGATTTACTGGCTCCAGAGGGCAGCAGTTTGTGATAATTTGAGAAACACTATCGTGGCTTCTACAAAATTATACGGGAGAAGTTTTTGTTCCAATTATAAATGTTAAATATTTTTTCCTGAAGCTCTAAATACAACTAATCTGTATTTTAACTGTGTAAAAGTCTTCACAATATGCCCTACTAGCTAAAAATTTTAAGGAAATGCTGGTTTTTCAAACGAATGTGTGAATTACCTTTGTAAGTCTGACAGAGAGATGTGTGATTTTTATCAAATAGAGATAACTTTCTGCCATCTCATAAAGTTGTCTTGACATATTAAGCTATTCATAGCATGCTTTTGATCTGACATGCAACTTTTATTCAGCACTAGTAGTGAGATGTTCTGTGTGACATAGAACATACAGCAGCCCACAGTCTTTGTGCTTCTCATTCTCAGTTACAAGTGTCAGACTTCAAAGTTACTTTGCCCATGTAAATTTTCAGGCCAGAAATCTGATTTAATCCAGACTGTGCCTTTACAGAGATGTGTTTTTCATTATGGAAAGCTGATGGATTAGCAGTGCTCTGTACCAGCAATGCTCTTGGGGAAGGCAGAGGCTGCATTTGTGTTTTGGGTGGTTTTCAGGTGGCTCCAGGCTGGACCCAGCAGGCTCCTTTGTCCCAACAAACACGAAGCAAGCCCTGTCCAACATGCTGCAGCGGCGCTCGGGCTCTGTGATGCAGCCACCCTCGATCCATGGGATCTCACCTCAGCAGCAGCTGCTTCAGATGAAGCTCCTGCAGCAAGAGCAGCAGCAGCAGCGGCTCCTGCGGCAGCAGGCACAGGCACGGGCTCTGCAACAGGTTTGTCCAACCCCTTGGCATGAGGAGCAGCACAGTGGGTTTGCCTCACACTGGGGCTGTGTGTCCTGCCTGGCTCATGGTGAGGAGTGAGCTGATAGTTACACTGCATTCCCCAAATATTGGCTAAACAGGGCCAAACTGCTCCACTAACACCCAAGTCAACTCGTGTGCATTCCTTGTATTGTTGCTATATTCTCACTGTCCTTTTCCTGCAGGATGTCTGTAGCTCTGCCGTATCCCTTCAGGATGGCTTTGACAACATAATGGTAACCACTCGAAGACTGTGACCTTCACCTTGTTTCTCTTTCACCCAAACATGCATTCCTTCCACTACCGAGACTGCACTCTGCTTCCAATGGGAATAATGACACTGTGCTTTGGGGCTGCTCACCCAGGAGAGCAGCGGCTGCATGGGGGAAGCTGAGAATACACCTGCACACAGAGAGTATTGTTTTCTGACAAATGTTTCCAATAACTGCATCATTGTTCAATTTTTTTCCTCTTCTGTTGTGTTTCTTGCTGTGGAAGATGAGAGCAGCTGCAGGACATGCCCCAGGCCATGTCTGTCTGATCTCAGTTGAGTGTTCTGCACTGGCAGGATGGGCCATTGTCAGAATAACCAGATCTTGTTGCCTCCAAAACTAGTAACAGCCAACACACCTGTTAAATCATTAACCTTCGTAGAATTCAGTAGTTTCTGGGGAAAATGAATGATGTAATGAAGTTTCATCCCTAATGTCTGTGCTGGAAAGCTTTCCAGATATTAATTAGAGAAGCTGCTTGAGAGTTGGTCTGCAGTACTTTAGTCCTGTCTCAGGGAAACTGCCACACTGTTAAGAGCCCTCATGGGCAAGGCAGAGCCAAATGTGTGTTCAAAGAGGCTTTAAAGCGGCTTTGCTGTTGACCCTGTTGTCCATATTTTATATGTGTGCAATCATTCCTGGTGGCACATCAGAATGGGACATCCATCACTCTGTTTGCAATAGTTAGGCACACCTGGATATGCAGTAGATACACAGTAAGGGCTCCAATCCTTTTCCAGCCTGTAGCCCAGGTTGTGGTGTTGCTGCTTGCAGTGTGTTATGAGTCACTTTTAGCCTTAAATTACACGTCTCTGTAAGGATATCCCGGTTAAAATAGCAAAGGCTTTGTTGGAGGACTTGGGTTTGTATTTGGTTTTGCGGGGAACCGGGCAGCTGCAGGGAAGGAGCATTGCTGCTTCCAGCTCCTGTCTGCCACTGAGTTTTTTTGGGTGGAATGGTCTTAAAAATGGTCAGGTGCAGCTGTGCAGCATCCTAGTCACACAGGAAACACGCAGATTGGTTGTGTCCTTGGCACATTTTCATTTCCCAGGTTTTTACAGTCTTGGTCATGAAATTAAGTCTAACAGTTAATTTCTTTCCTCATTTCTGGTGCTTCCAAACATGCTGCTGCAGTTATGGTTGAAATCTTTAAATGATTTGCCCTTAACTGGGCACAAATACTGAGGTGATTTGGATGGAGAAGTGAGGTTGGCTGCTGATCACGACCTGAGGCACATTCCCAACTGCACTGTTTGGAGCTGGAGCTGCTTGCATTACTCATTTGCCATACTGGTGTTGTGTATGTCATCATCAAATTTACTCATCAGCATTTTGCCTGCTTCATCTGGGGGAAGTCTGGGAACCAGGTATCCTGAGAAAGATCCATCACCTGTGTGGCTATACCAGAGATTGTCACTCGCTCCGATGTATTGGCCTCAAGACAGCCAGAATATTTCTTTTCCAGTCCTTTGCAAAGCCCCATTTAAAGGGTCTCTGCAATCCCGCTGCAGTGTACAGCTGCCTTCTCCCAGCTGCAGTGTCACAGCTGTGTTAGACACCAAAGGTCAGTGCTTCCACCTCCTGGGAGTAAACACAGCACAGCAGTTTGGCACTGAGCAGCGGTGCAGCCCTGAAGGAAATGGTTGTTACTCCATAACTCTGTAGGACACAACTTGTTGGGGTTTGTGTCCAGAACTAGACTTGTTTGAGGAGTGTGGGCTGTGTCTGATGGTGCTGTGTCTTGCAGAGTCAGCCGATGGACCAAGCTGCTGTTTTCACTCCGCAAGCTCGACTGCCATCCCAGCTCCCACAGTACCCAGGGTTACAGCAAGCACAGGTACTGCATCGTCACAGGGAGCACCAGCATGGAAATGCTGTTAAACAGAGTTCCTCTCCCTCAGCCTGCTCCTCTGTGTCTGGGCTGTGCTTCTGCCTGTGGCCTGGGGTACCTGTGAGGCTTCCTCCTGGGATCCTCATGGTCTCTGCATGCAGTAGGTCATGAATGTTTTTAACGTGGCCACTTCCCAGTTTTTCCTGAGGTTGATGGTGGTAACGGCAAGTGAACTTTACTGCTGAGCTGGAAATTTGGCCAGTTTCTGGTGAGACAGCGATGGCAGTAACACTGCCTGTTGTCATTCCAGTACATTTTGGGGGGATATGCGGACACTAGAGGTGGAGCTGTGGAGCAGAGCCCTGCTCAGCACCTCTCAGGAAGGAGGGCACAGCGTGGGTTCCATCCTGCCATGTGTGGCCGTATCAGCTGCCTGGACCCACAGGCAGAGGTGAGGTCTCACCAGGGTGGGGGACACACGGGTCAGTGTGCGGGGCAGCACTGCAGCTCGCTGTCTTGCCTCTGGTTCTCCAGGCTCTGGCTCCTTGGCAGGGCCATTTCTCTGTCGCGGTCGGGCTGTTCCACACGCAGCCCCAGTGTGTTACTGCTGTGGTGTTCCCGCAGAGCCTGCCCCACGGATACACCCTGTACAGCACGGCAATGCCAGGGCAGCAGCAGCCTGGCGTGGGGCTGTCCCCCAGCTACCCTCCCCGGCCCTACACAGCAGCTCAGCACAGCCCCACACTGCTGGAGCGGCTGCGGCTGGGCCAGCACCACGGCGCGTTCCTCCAGCAGCAGCCACCTGCCTACGGCCCCGCTCCGGCCGGCACCTCACGGTGAGCACAGTGCTTCCCACTGCTTGGTTCAAATAGAGTGTATTAATAACAGAATCACAGGGTCAGAATGGTTTGGGTTGAGAGGGACCTTAAAGCTCATCTCGTTTCACCCCCCGCCATGAGCAGGGACACCTTCCACTAGACCAGGTTGTTCAGGTTGCTCATTAATCAAAAGGAGGTTAACACCAGTTCTAATTAGCAATAATATGCCTTTCTCTCCAATGTCCTTGTGTTTTTCCCTCATTTAAGTTTTATTTTAAGTTGATCTTGGCACACCTTCTAGTTCAGTTGCCCTGTGTGGTTGTAGACAGCTGTTGGATCCTGTT
>NW_008671196.1:56093-62943 GCF_000695815.1 Acanthisitta chloris
TGTGTGTGGTATTAAACAATTGATATTTCAGGTTTGCCGAAGAGTTTAGTCAAGAAAGCACAAGAGTTACTTGGTTGTTTAACTAGCAATAGGAAAATGAATTTTGCTTAAGCCTGAGTGCACTGGATTGCTCTAAGTTGGAAGGCTCAGCTGAGTTGCAGTGCCCATGAGAAACAGGAAAAATTCATTGGTAAAGAAATGTAATGGAACAGATGGCAAGTGAAGCAGAAAGAATTCTGTCAAAGGGAGTGTTATGGAGTTGGCAGACTGGAGAACTGGAGATTCCAATGACAGCCATGAATCAGATTTCTAACAGCCTGGCACAGTCCAACTAACAGTCCAGCTCTGTTGTAAGCAGAATATGGATGTGTCATGTATGGGGCTGTGCAATTCTCCCTCAACCCTTGTTTTTTTAATTGAAATCAGTGTTTCTGGAGTTGTGAATGTGATTGTATATTCTTCAGTATTTCCTTAACTTCTTTTAAATTCTTGCAAGCCTGGATATCTTAGGAGTATTCCCAATTTTGGGTGTGCTTGCACCTCTTCAAAAAGTTTGGTCTTAACTGGATTGACAGCCTTGTGTGCAAACCTGCAGGGTACCCTGCATTAGGAATGAAGCTCCCAACCTGGATTGTCTGGTCTGTGCTGAGCTAATCAGGAAAATTGGTAACATAGTTAGCATTTTCCAGTATTTTAGATAAGAGTTATTTATTTCAGGGGTTTTTGGTATCTTGGGAAGTAAAAAGTTTCCTTGTGATGGCTGATTTTCAATTATGATAATGGATTGCTGGATGCTTTGGTCTGGAGAACATTTCAGTGCTTATGTGGAATTGTTTGAGATGTAGAAACTCACGACACTTCCTAGCAAAGCAAGAGCTGAACGCTTTGATCTGTTTCTATTCAGAGGGACGTGTTATTGCCTATATCAGTTACTGGGCAATAGTGTGGCACAGCTATGCAACGTTTTTCAGAGCATTCATATTCCTGTAAAGTGTAACAGCTTTAAATCTATGCAAGTCTGATGTTGCAGCTATAGTTGAATTCTCCCAGACTATTGTGCTCTGTCTCTAAATGAAGTTTAATCCATTGTTTTCCCCCCCCCCCGTCAGACTGAACCATCAGCCTCTGCAGCCCAATTCCCTGGTTGGAGGGGGACTGGACAGTGCCTCAGCTGCAGGGCCCCACGTGGCACTGGGCTCAGGACAGCTGCCACCGGAGCCAGGGAGACAGAGGCAGCAGCAGGGCCGGCAGCAGCGGCTCTTCCAGGTGAGGACTTGGCTGTGCTGAGGACAGGAACAGAGCAGTGCAGAGCAGGGGTGAGCATCAATCACTGTACCAGGTGAGGGTGTTACATGCTTGCTTGCACAGGTCTTCAAGTCTAAGCACCAGAACCTGGAGCTGTAAGCCCCAACTGCCTTTTCCTGAGAGCAGTCATTCGCTGTTTACTTTTGGGATGAACATCCATGTAAAACTCAGTACTTTGATTTTCCTGATTGTGGAATGCCTCTGGAGAAGGTCTGTTTGAGAATGGTCTGGCTGGATGCGCTGAGGCAGTGGTTGTGCTCTCCCTGTCTGGCCTTGCAGTGTTCCTGGAGTTAAACCAAAAGGCATCTTTCCTGTTGGGCCCATTTCCTATAGCCTAATTTGGTGATGTTTTTTAATTTGGAGCTAAGTATCAGTTTGTCAGCTCAATATGTAGGGCTTGGCACAGGGGAAGTAAATTACATTCAAAATCCTTCCCCTGGCCCTGTGGTTGGAATAGTCTCATGTTTTCATGTTAATGCAATAGCTGTCAGTGCCAGTTCTTGTCAGCTGCTAGTGTATTTTATCTAAATATTTTGATAATGTAGTAAGCTAAATATACCAGTGTATTGGTCTCTAACAATGCTCCTTGTCAGTCCTCATGTGGCTAGTGATGAGTGGGGAGCTGTGAGGTTCATGTCCTGCATGGGGCCATGAGTGACCCACGTGGTCAGCGAGTCCTGAGCCCTTGCTGGCCTCAGCCCTGGAACTCTGCAGTGCCTGGCTCTCAAGGCAGTGTGTGCCGTGCCTCTGTTGTGTCAGTGCCCGCTTTCTCTCAGGTACAGCAGCAGCAACCAGGCCAGCAGCCAACGCTTGGACTCCAGCCCGTGCAGCCACAGCAGCCACTGGTGAGCAGAGTGGCCATGGGGGTTTTGGGGAGGTGTGAGGGCAGGGACAGGGTGGGCAAAGAAGTGTTCCCTTGGCCATGGGAGGTGCTGATGGTTGGCATTGCTCCTGGTTCCTGTTTGCATTGTGTTTGTGAAACACACCGACTCCCTCTGATCCCTGGCAGCTCTGCCACAGCCAAACTCCAGCCCCTGCCATGTCACATCACAAGTGACTGTTCCTCAGCTGGGGCCTTTGATTTTTAGGCTGTACTGCTAACAGATGGGGAAAACTCGGGTTTATTGTTTGAACATCCTTTAAAATTAAATCATTAGTCATAAAGCAGAGCTGCATGAAGGTATCTGAACAAACTGAATTACTTTTGAGGCACAACTTTCTGCTAGATTGGAGCCTTTGATAGTTTAGGGAATGATTTTACCCAATCATTGTCACTACCAAGTCACTTTTTCTGGACACATCCACTGGATTTACAATCTCATTATGCTTGTTTCCTTTGTTTCCACACTTTTTCCAAACATATCTAAGGTAGGTGAGGATAACTAGGAAAAGTTTGCTATAGAGAAGTGTAGAGAAGGTACAGTAATGCTGAAAGTGCAGCTTCTGAGTTTAAAAGCATTAATCTTAAAAAATTTATATCCATTTTCTGAGTTTTTCCTATTAGTTTTTGTATCTTGAACAAACTGATGGGAGAGTGTCACAGCAAGAGCTTTTGCAGGATCCTCTGACAGCACCTGCACAGTAGAAGGTGCTGTGGGTTGGGTTTGTGTCCCCAGAAAACCCTGGTGTGGTGGTTAATACCTTTGACTAACCTCAGCAGTTACTACAGCCTGGTAGCCAGGAGATTGCACAACATATTTTAAGTGAAGGATTTGGTTTCAGAAAGGGAAAAGATGCTGAAGTCTTGTAAAATGCTGAAACTGCCTTCAGTAAGCACAAGGTTTCGCTGAGCAAAGCTCGGGCGGTTTCTGTAGCGCCCACGGAGTTAATAGGGTACAGGATTACTTCAGTTTTATTCAGCACATCAGGTTTGCATACTGCATCATGTGCAGAGAAATCACTTAAGTAGAAGTATTAGAAGCATGTGCATTTTCACCAGATCTAATAAGAGAAAATGTGAGGGTTTAGGAAGCAGGTCTGGAGGGCTGAGAGGCCTGAGGGTATGTCAGAGATGTATGGTAGAGGCTATGTTTGAGAGTGCTGAACCCATAGTGCTTAATGCCATGTGTGGTTGTAGTGAAGCCTTCCTGAAGTCTTCTCTTCTCTGTGCTGAACACCTGTAGTGTGAGATTTCAGGAAAGGAAGAGAACAAATGTCCTGAGAGCTGTCAGGGTGCTCCCTGTGTCCTTGCTGTGCTGTTAAACCCCGGTCAGGACTCTTGCCTGCCCTCGCTGCCCTCCCCACCTCCTTGCCACTGTGCTGGGGTGGCACCAGCTAGGCACCCTGTGGTTACCTGCCATGGCATGGACACTGTGGTTTCTTTCACCTTTCCCATTGCAGTTCCCAAGGCCAGGCTTGCAGCAGACCCAGCAGCAGCAGCAGACAGCGGCGCTGGTCAGGCAGCTCCAGAAGCAGCTCTCCAGTAAGTGTGTGCATAGATGTATTTGAACATGGAATTATCTTTCTGGAGACCATCTGCCTGTTTCCCTGGAAGTCATTCACCTACTGACAGCTGGTTGCCTATCCCATTCCAGACATAACACCAAAGCCCTGGTGCTGGGGCACCTGTGGGGGCCCTACTGGTCCCTATAGCAGCCCTGGTCACCTACAGGGCTGCTGCTGGGGCTCACTCACCTCCTCCAGTCCTCCACAGGCAAAGTCCTCAGGGCAGTGAGTGCCTCTGGCCTCGGGTGGATGAGGGATGTGCTGACCGTTGTTTGCCACTGTTGCACCAAATACAGGTATTGTTCTGAGGCACAAACATCCCCTTTGCTTTCTCTACCAGGTAATCAGCCACAGCAAGGGGTGAGCCAGTATGGGCACCCCCCACACTTCTGACCACAGCTGGAGGGGACACAGGGGACTTTTGCACTGAGGAACAGGACACTCAAATTCAATGCACTAGTCATTGCTAGACAGTAGACATGAGTTCTCTTCTTATTTCCATCGTTATTTTTCGTGCTGCAGTTGATGTGAATATGTAACAAGGTGGGGTTTGGGTTTGGGGGTATTTTTGTGTTTCACTGGGTTTCAATGTATGGACTTGTGGGCCTATTTGAAGAATGCCATTGCAGGTTTTAAGAATTTGGTGCTTTTTAGGTCCTGTTACTTTTAAAGAGGACAAAGGATGCTGGATTTATTTATTTGTGGGAACACTTTTTTAATTTTTTTTTTAAATTTAAAAGAACTGCACTGGACCAAACTACTCAGCTGAAAGGCACTTCTGGTTTCGGCATAAAAGTTAATTTGTTCATTCAAATCTTCACCTTTTTGTTGGTAGAACAAGCATTGATTAAAGTCATGTGTATTTGACTGTGATTTTCATATGCACTTTATAAAGTTCTTTGTTTAAAAGTACCAATTCCTCTTGCTCTTATTGTGGTAAGAAGGTGCTGAAATGGGTTTATTGCTTGTATTAGAACTTCTTAAAGTTTATATTAAAAGCCACAATATAACATTAATAAACCTACTAGAAGTAGTAGTGGTTCCTCTCTGGTGTCTTTCATCCGAAGGGCGTGTGTGGTGACAGGGACTGAGCACTCCAGGTGGACTTTGCTCCACTTGGGTAGGGAGTCTCCAAGTCCTGGTGAAGCCTGGGAAGAGATGAACCCTTGATGCCATCAGTGACAGATCTCATCCCAGCTTTCACAGCATGAAGGTGGAAGAGCCCCTGAGTCCTTCCCATGGTTTCAGCTATCCTGGAGCTGACAGCCCTTTGGATGATGTTGATGGAGTTATTCCTGTTACCTCTGTCAGGTACCAGTGGGGCATGGCAGGTATTCCTGATTCTGGGAGGAAGTTGTGGCTGGCATGAGGCATTACCTCATCAGCTGAGTGCAAAACCACAGGCAAATTATCAATTGAAATTACCACACATGAATCATTATTCAAACCTGTGCAAACAGATCATAATTTTGCTTGTATTAGAGTTGATAAAAGAGAATAAATTTATTACTGGTTTATGTCACTTAGGAGTTAGTCTATCTGATAATTCATTGATTTTGGAAGTGGAACTTGAAGAGCATTTTAAATACTCTGGGAACATTTTTTCCCAAAGTTTTTTACTAACTCTTTTTGCTTAATTGAGCATACAAAGGGTTTGTAGATGGTGACGTAGTCAGGTGCTGTGTGGGGAGGGGGAAGGCTGCAGTGCCCACACTTTGGAGGGCCTCGGGCAGCAGAGGCAGCTACTGATGCATAATATATCTATGTATCTATTTCAAGGTATATTATACATCATATATATGTAATATACTAATAACTCACTGCACAGAAATCTCTAGAAAAGTAGATTTTGATTGGGTTTTACAACAGTCAGGTGAGTGACTCATGTACAAGTTATTTTTGTTTATGTTTTTAAGGAGATTTACTGTTCCTTGTAGTGCTAAAGCTATTTCAGAAATTAACCAATGAGATTCATGTCATCTAACCACTGTGTGGCCACCATTCCATCTGTGCTGTGGAAGGTGGGAACAAGGAAACACAGACTATGTGTAGCTGATATCAGGGATGGATTCACTGAATCCTTTGTACATTCACCACACACAGGTCCTGAATTTGCCTGTTTAAGGAGAAAGGCTACACTGTGTGTATTCTGAGCCCTCTGTGCTGTGTTAACCTCTTTCTTAGGAAGAAAATAAGAAACTCTGAACTTTAGTTGCAGACTTAAATCCTGTAAAAATTGATTTGAGCAGTCCAGTCCGAGACTGATCAGTGTGAAATGGGCAGGTAACCATTTCCTTCCATCACAAAGGCATTTTCCACTCACATACATAAGGTTCCTTCTTAGACCTGACTGCTGAATTGAGAGATTAGAATTCTAAACTGAGACACAAACTGATGCAGTTCTTTTCTAGTGAGAAACCTTTATAAATTGCTTTTGTGGCAATAGGAAAATGATGCTAGGCTGGAGTGGTTCTACACCCAGTCTGTATTCATTGGCTTAACAGTGCTGAGCAGAGCTCCCTCCCTTGTTCCAAACAGAGCTCAAAGCTGTTCTGTGTCATCCCACAGATCTGCAGAAAAGACTGTGGGAGACAGAGCTGTAGTATCAAAAATATTTCACTACCTATTTCACCATTGAATATTTATTAAAAAACCATACTAAATATAAAAACACATCCAGAAGGTAATCTGCAACCCAATAAACCTGCTCTTTGATTCCCAGGTGCTCTTGCTCTCTGTGATCCATGCTCATGACAGTCATACGAGGTGGGCAATATTGAACTGATACAAAAACATCTGTCTGTATAGAAACCCTCTGGGTGCATTTCCAGAAAGTAATTGCGTCTGATAGTCAATGCTTGCTGGCAGAGCAGAAATGCCTTAAGTTTACTTTAATTTAAGTCCTTTAAACATGGAGACAGCCAATGCTTGCTGATAATGCTGGAGCTGATTTTCCCCTTCCTCTCTCCTATTGCCCAGTCATTGCAGAATGAATGCTGTGAATGTGTTCAGGCACTCACATGCCTCTGGCTGCCTTTGATTAAACTCATTCCAAAGATGACCTCAGTTCAGCTACAGCCTGTGTTAGCCATCATTCCTG
>NW_008671196.1:62961-71544 GCF_000695815.1 Acanthisitta chloris
AGTTCAGATGGATGTATGTTACTGTGAAGTCGCTGCCAAAGGGGTTCCTCACCGTGCACTTGTACGCACCAGAATCGGAGGGTTGGGGATTCTGCAGGAGCAAAGTCCCTGTGGGGTGAAGCAGCTTGCCCCTAGATCCTCGGCCCTGGTGAGCTGTAGAGAGTATGGAGTGGTCAGGTAATTCCCAGGTAATTTCTGGCTTTGGTATTGGATGTATGTTACTGTGAAGTCGCTGCCAAAGGGGTTCCTCACCGTGCACTTGTACGCACCAGAATCGGAGGGTTGGGGATTCTGCAGGAGCAAAGTCCCTGTGGGGTGAAGCAGCTTGCCCCTAGATCCTCGGCCCTGGTGAGCTGTAGAGAGTATGGAGTGGTCAGGTAATTCCCAGGTAATTTCTGGCTTTGGTATTCCCAGCGCCATGCAGTGGAGCTGAACTGGCGTCCCTGGCCCTGTATGGATAGCCGGCGGGGACCTGCCTGTGATCCGTGGTGGGTAGGCTGTGATGACAACAGGAATGGTCACAGAGCTGTCACCAGCATCATTGTGGGCCCTACACATGTAATTCCCTCCGTCGTGAGTGGTGACTGCCCGGATGACCAAGGTGCCATTCTCCAGCAGCAGGTACCTCTCGCTGAGCTGTGGTCGGTCCAGCACGCGGCCCCCGGGCAGCGTCCACGCCGTGCTGGGTTTGGGGCTCCCATCAGCCAGGCAGTGAAGGTACAACGGCTCCCCACTGATGCCCTTCACCAGCCCCACAGGCCGGGTGAGGATATTGGGCTTCTGGGCTAGCTCCAGGATGATCAGCTTTTCAATATATCCAACCTTGTTCCGGGCAGCACAGCGGTACCGCCCGGCTTGGTCGCTCTTGGGATTGTAGATGGTCAGGGTCCCGTTGCTTCCTGTGAGAAACTGGGTTGTCCTGATGCTGCTGGAAAACCATGTGCCGTTGGGCAGCATCCAGCTTATGTCTGGGGGAGGGTTTCCATCCACAGAGCAGTTCAGTGTGATAGTTTTCCCAGGTTTTGCTATTATTTTCTCGTTGAATGGGTTTTTGAACATGGGTCGCCGCAGCATCTCTGTGACCTCCAGCTGTGCCACCAGCATGCTCTCTCCTGCATCGTTACGTGCCACACAGATAAAATCTGCTGTGTCCGAAGGCCTGATGTTCCGAATCTCAAGTGTCCCATTTTTGTGCACCACAATCCTGCTCCCATAATATGGGGCTGTTAGGAAAATGTTGTCAGGCATGATCCACATAACCTGAGGGGGAGGTGTCCCTTCTGCCTGACAGTCGATGTGTTTCTTTGAGTGTCTCACTGCTGTCACCTTCATGATTGTCTTGTTCCTGTATAAACCATTTATGATGGGGGGCTTAGCAGCCACGTCCAGCTTATACAGTTTGGTGTCATCCCCGCCAGGGTTCCGAGCCACACACATGTACTCCCCAGCATCCAGAAGCCTGATGTGGCTGATGGAGAGAGAGCCATTGGTGTGCAGGGAGTGTCTGTCTGTGGATGAGGAGATCATCTCACTGGAAGGCAGCAACCAAAATATCTGTGGCCTGGGCTCTCCAGCAGCTTCACAGTCCAGCAGTGCTGTGTCTCCAGCTGCCACTGCAAGGTATGTCTTGTAATTGTGCTTTATCTGAGGGGCTGCCATGATGACTGTAACGTGGATAGTCATCTCATCTCTTCCCAAAGTGTTTTGGGCATAGCAAGTGTAATCTCCTCCTTCTGTCACTCCAGCTTTGTTGAGGTAGAGCGTTCCATTGTCAAAGAGGACATACCTGCGAGACCTGCGCCCAGTGTCATCTGCCAACATCACGTTGTTAACCACTGTCCCATCTGGCAAACCCCAGGATATTTCTGGTGTGGGTAATCCCGAGGCCTTGCAGTCCACTCTGAAATCCTTGCCATATGGCACTAGTTTCTTGAAGTGCTGTTTGTGGTCAATCTTGGCTGGTTTCATTGTGATGCTGACTTTCATCAGGATCAGATCATCCCCAATGCTGTTTCTTGCAACACACAGATAGTCACCCGCATCCTTTTCTGTAACTGCCTCAATAGCCAAGGATCCATTAGGGTAGACATGGATCCGACTTCCCATCCTGTTGTGGGGGGAGAGAGAAGTAAAGAATTATGGAATCAAGTGCTGGGAGTGAATACTGAGCACTTATTAAGCACCAGAGGAGCAGTGTTTGAAGATTCAAAGAGGTGGAGGAAAAAAAAAGACTCATACCTGTGCCACTGGTCCACAACAGCCTTGGAGGGCAACCTCCAGATGATCCTGGGCTTGGGCTCTCCAGTTGCTGTGCAGTTCAGAAGCAACTTATCCCCAAAATTCAACTGAGTCAGTTCTCGAGAGGCGATGGCTATTTTTGGAAGCGTTTCCCTGTGCTCCACCACGAGGCTGACCACCCTCCTGTCTGAGCCAGTGGAGCTCGTGGCTATGCACTCATAGTTCCCACTGTCAGAAGGGATGATGCTGCTGAAGTGGAGAGTGCCGTTGGAGAACAGGAACAGCCTCATGTGTACCAGCTGCAGAGGCTTTACCTCTGTGCCGTCAGGGAGGACCCAGTGGACAGTGGGCTGAGGGTTCCCTTGCACAGTGCAAGGCAGTTTCAGGCTTTCTCCCGTATTTCCTTCCACACGTTGTCTCTTCTCCTCCAGGATGGCAGGAGGTGCCGCAACAACCTGCAGCTTCACAGTTAGTGTGTCGGTGCCTGCAGGGTTTTTGGCCAGGCATGTGTAGAGACCTCTGTCATAAACAGTAACTTCATGGATAACCAAAGTGCCGTCTGGTTCCATGTGAACTTTGTCATTCCCTGTGGCAGCTGGGGAGAGGTGGGTTTTATTTGCTAGAACCCAGGAGACAGTGGGAGGGGGCCTGCCCGTGGCCTTGCACGCCACTGCCACAGGCTTCCCAGAGGAAGCGGTGGCGGGGATGCGTGGTGGGTAAGCCACCACTTACAGTGTGACCAGGAGCCGTGCCACGCCGTGTGTGTTGGCTGCAGTGCACAGGTACTGCCCACGGTCCTCCAGGCCTGCCCGGGTGATGGACAGCGTCCCGTTGGCAAACACTGTCCACCTGCTGGTGCTACCTTCCAGAGCATCGGACCCTGTGGAAGAAAGGGAACAACAGCACAACATGTCAGAACCTCCCTCTGTTTCTTTTTTCTCAATCCCTTGAATACCCGTTCCCCATCCTGGTCTGCGTTGCCCAAATAACCTATAGTGATAAGACAGAGAGAAATCAGAGTGTTTTGCATATAGAGTGACAAAGCTTTAAAGTGAGAACACAGCTGAGTCCCCAGTAGAGACAGATAAAGCAGATGAGATTTGTGATCCAAACCTGGCACACCTGTAACCAGATTTGAGGGTCTGTCACCATGGATCTTTCTTTTCACTTGTCTCACTGTTTTGGAATAGCAGGTAACACAATAAATATTGAACTCTTCTCACAATAAGCACAGAATTGAGGTTAAATAGAGATTACATATTTCTTTTTTTTTTAAATTTCCCTAAAAAGCTGTCCCAGAATCAGCACTAAGAAGCTCCAGCAAGTGTTAGGGTCTCTGTTTTTGTCTCTGTTTCCAAGTTCACCTTTCACTGGTATTTCACAGTGCTCTGAAGTGAAGCAATGCTTGAGTTTGGCACAGAGAACAGCTGACAAATTACAGGACTCTAACAGAAGGTAAATTCTAGGGAGGTTCATCACGCTCACCTGATGATATCTTGGTCCACTGTATTGTTGGACGGGGCTTCCCAGTAGCTTCACAAGGAATAAAAGCATCGGAATTTGCCAGCACAGTGAAAGCAGCCAATTTCCCTCCAACGATTCTGGGCTTTGCAAAATGGTTTCTGCTTGCAGAGCCCAAGGTGATGGGATTGGGAGTGGTGGTGGTTTCTTGGTCTCGTCTCCTTTCAAACCAACCTTTGACAGAGCTGTCCTTGTCCCTTCCCCACAGAGCCACCATCTGTGATGACTTTGGTGTGGTCAGTGTCCTGACAGTCAGCATGTTGCCCCTCTCCATGACTTTGGTGGATGGCTTCAGCTGAAATCTGATCTCCTCATGTGCAGGAGAATAGGTTCTTGCAGTAGGTGCAGGTGGCACAGCTGTCTTCGGTGCTGGCAGTGGGGTGGGATGCTGAGTGCCAGGAGCAGTGGTGTCTGTGGCTGAATTGGGTCTTGCTGGGGGTGTGAACTGTGCTGCCTGGTTTTCCTGGCAAACTCTGTCTCCCATTTTCAGGCATTTTTCTCCTGCCATGGTGGTGGCTTTGATGTGCTGAGCAGTTACTGCCCTCGATGTGGCACTGACTGCAGCAGGTTGGGTACTCATGGCCCCAGGAGGCTCATCCAGCCATGGTATGGTTTGGAGCCCCATGGTAGGGGTTTGGGCAGGACTGATGGGTGATGATGTGGCTGACTGGGTGTTCATCTCTGTGACCAGTGTGGTTTGGAGTGCCATAGTGGGACTCTGAGCAGGACTGCCAAGCAGTGACATGGCCAACTGGGTGTTGCTCTCTGTGACCAGTGTGGTTTGGAGAGCCATAGTGGGACTCTGAGCAGGACTGCCAGGCGGTGATGTGGCTGACTGGATGTTCCTCAGTGTGACTGGGGCCAACTGTGTGACTGCCATGGATACGTGCTGAAGTGCCTCTGGGGTGTCAGGGATCCACAGCACTGGCATTTCAGTCACAGAGACCATGCTGACACTCCCAGGGAGAGATTTTGCAGGTGTAAGTTTTAGAAGCACAGCTGGGGATGTAACTGCTGTTACCATGGAGGTGGCTGTGCTCACCATGGGGGTGGCTGCAGTGCTGTGGCCTACAGCCACACTCTGCAGGGCAGGTGTTTTGGGAGGCCTCTTTCTTCTCTGACCTCTCCTTCCTCCCACTCTGAATATTTTACCTTTAGTGAGTCTGGTGTCAGGTTGAGGAGCAGTAGCAGATGTAACTGTCAGCTTCATTCCTTTGGTTGCAGTAGTGGCAGTGCCCTTTGCAGTGACAGACATGACTGGGGTGGCAGCTTTTTGCCTTGCACTATGTTTGTTTTCCTCTTCCCTGAGGAATGCTGTGTTTTGGTGGGTACCCATGGGGTGCTCCAATGGCATGTTCATGGTTGGTGGGGAGGACAGGGGTGCTTCTTGTCTAAATGGATTGATGGAGCTGCTTAAATTATTTGAAGTTGGTACACTTGATAGGTACTTCATATTCAGTTGAGCACCTGCAGCCACCGCTGTACTTCCTCTGGCAGACCCTGGCCTCCCAAAGTTGTATCGGTGCTCTCTCCTACCTGGAATATGTCCTGGTCTAACAACTCGTCTCCTGCCATAAGTTTTCCTTCGTCTTCCGTATTGCTGCTGGATCTGGGTTGTATGAGTTGGAACTTCCTGAATAACCTGAATTTGCTGATGAGTAGTGATAGTCAAGGCCAGTGGTGGCTTAGGAGTTCCTCCTTTCTGAGCACTGTGAAAATAAATGGGACCCAATTCAGGGCTTGTTGCACTGACTGTCACCACAGGGACCTGGTGATCTGTTTGGGTGGAAACATTATCAATAGATTCAGTAAAAACATGTAGCTTGTCTGCTGAATTTTGGGGAGTTACAGCCCCGCTGGTGTCTGTAGCTTCTGTCGTGGACGCAGAGTTTAGTTGCTGATTATTACTTTTCCCAGAATACACCAGCATTTGCCTGGCAGGGAAGAGTGTGGATGTTCCACTTGCACCAGTTGATACGGTTGATTCTTTTACATCATTTGCTGATGTTTGACTCAAATCAGATCTTTCCCATGAGTCTGTAGGTTTCAGATATGTTTGTGGCCGCCTGCTGGCAGGTGACACAGACTGTGGAAGAGGAGAGGGTAGGGGAGTTATTGTCTCTGCAGCCAGGAGGGAGGTTTTCGTGGCAGCAGTGTGACTTGTGGCCCCCTCAGGCCCTGCAGTGATCACACTTTCCATTGCTCTCCCCTGAGAAGGTAGTGGGGCTTTCTCTGTTACTGGAATCATGAATTCTTCTTCTGGTGATATGAGATCACCAGATGTCTCCTCCACATCCCCAGGTACCTCTGAGAACTTACTGACACGACTGGGGGGTTTCATTGCAACTTTCCCTTGTTTGTCTGTCACTGTTGAGTTCCTCTTTGTTTTCTCCAACAAAGCTGCCCAGCGCTGTGGGTCGACTCTCCGGGCTGAGGAAACAAACTGTCTCCTGTGTCCCCTGAACCGCCTGCCTGCTCTGTCCCTGTAGGGCCTGTGAGGCATTTTCCTCTGACTGCTCCTTTGACGTGCGCTCTGTGTGCTCTGGCTGCTGGCTGCTGAGGCAGCAGATTCCAGCTGAGCTGTCAAGGTGGCTGGAGTAGCTGAGAGATGTGTCTGTGCTGCAGCAGAGCCCAGCAGTGCATTGCCAGAGCCGTCACCCTCTTCCCAATCTTCCACAGCTCTGTGCTTTTTCTCTGGAGTGGTTCCATCCCGTCTCACTAGCACTTGGAAAACCAAAAGGTCGACACCATACTGGTTGGCTGTGATGCATCGGAAGTAGCCACTGTCTCTCTCTGTCACCCCTTGGATTCTCAAGGTGCCATTGTCAAAAATATGTTTGTTTCCTGCAGACTGACGGAGGACCACATGCTCAGGTAGCACCCAGCTAACGGCAGCATCTGGAGCAGCTGTGGATGTACAGGGCAGGTAGAGTGTGCTGCCAACAGCTGTGGACAGCTGGGCTCCATTTACACTGCTGTGCTCCACGTGAGGGTCAACCACTGTGATTCTGAACGTGAGAGCATCAGCATCATTGCCGTTTGTGCTGATGCAGTGGTAGAGCCCCGTGTCAAACGCGTCAGCCGTGCGCAAGGTCAGCGTTCCGGTTTTAAGAACAATGATTCTCCCATCCTCACTGATATGAGGAGCTCTCACTTTGCTCCCATCAGCCAATATCCACTCCACAGCAGGAGCTGGCTGCCCAGCTGCCTGGCACCCCAGCTCCACGGTGCCCCCGACTAACACGGTGTGCTCCGTCTGGGTGCTGCTGTCCCTGGAGATGATGGCCCAGTTGTTCCTCACCTGGTTGTTGTCAGCACTAGGCAGGCTGAGCTGGGCATCTATGGAGTACTGGATGTGCAGGGTGCTGAGTGTGGTGGCTGTCCTGTCCAGCTGCAGGGACACTTTGCTCTGCATCAGCCAGGCTGGGTCAGCTCTCAGCTCAGCCTCAACATTGGTGAAAAGTTCATCTTTTTCAGCATATATCTGTTTATATTTGTAACTAACAAAAGGCACATCAGTTGCCTGGACAGTCTGCTCCAGTTTTAAGGGAGAGTTGCTGTACAGTGCCAGGATGCTCCACAGCTGCTGGATGTGTCCATAATCAATGCCACACACCAGGAATGCTGAGAATGAGTTTCTGAGCACCATTCTGCTGCTGTCTTGGTCAAATGAGACAGGAGACATTTCTTTAGGCTTTTGGACATTGCAAACCAAGTTGCCTCGATTTCCTGCTTGGTCAGTCATGTTCAAAACCACAAACCCTACTGGAGCTATGAAATCCTTGGGAGACACAGAACTGAAATCCCCATCGTCTGGCACTGTAAGGTTTATGGATTTCAGGGAGTAGTGTATTGCTGGCTTAGTGCAAGTGAGAGATGCAGAAGGAAGATCCACAAAGCTTTTCCCATTATGATTTTTGGGACTGGCACAGACTGGGCATTGCTGGACACCAGAACTTCTGTCTTTTCTGCACTTTATAACATCTGAAGGGAAGAAAACTGCAGTCAGCTCTCTGTGCTATGAGTTTTAGTATTAAAAATGACATAGCTACCAACAAGTGGTTCTTTTAAATAACATAAACCCAAATCTTAGAGTAACATATGAATAGCAGCAACAGAGGAAGTCCTTGAGTCTCTCAAATTGAGTGCAATGTGGTCCTCACTCTTGCCAGTTCCTTACACAAGTTAGCTTCTCTATTCCCTGTGGATTTTCCTGGTGCAGAGAAGCTTTGGACTGGCCAAGTAAAATGTTCTATTAAGGAAAGCTGCACTTCAGAACAGGCTAAGACCACTAGATTCATTTCATCTGGGAAGCTGAGTGGTATTAATCTCTTTAGCCTGATTACACACACCTACAAAAAACCTACCTTCCAGTCTTTTCTGGGAGAATAAATAAATGAATAAAGGACAATTACCTGTATCAGGAAGAATAAGATGCTACAACAGGATTAAAGAGCATAAACAAGGCATTCAGCTCACCTGGTCTCTCCTGTGCCCACTCTGCAAACCACTGCAGGCTGCAGTCGCAGGACCAGGGGTTTCCATGAAGGTAAATGCTCTCGAGCTCGGACAGGTAAGAAAACATTTCTTGTGGGAGTGAAGTCAGCCCATTGTCAGACAGAGAGATGTGCTTCAGGGAGGATACTTTGAATATTTGGCTATAGCGCAAGGTGACAAAAGTGTCTGCATGCAGCTGCTGAAGTAAGTTTCCTTCCAAGTGGACCAGCCTTAAGGAAGTGAGTCCATAGAAAACATTGGGATTCACAAATTCAATTTGATTGTGGTCCATGTGTAGCCGTACCAAGCTGCTCAGGCCGTGAAACA
>NW_008671196.1:71569-73454 GCF_000695815.1 Acanthisitta chloris
TTCAAGACCTGTTGATGAAAAAGTAACAAGTGCATAATATTAACCCCTGCGATATTGTTATAAAGCTCCTAAACTCTGTGCAGTGAAAGTCCTTCATCAGACCAAGAATGCCAGGGAACTGGAGTTTTATAAAGCATTAAAGGGTTTATGTGTAATGTTAGTTTCTGTGCAGTGGGAGCCTTTTTTTCACAAAGGTTAGAAAGGGACAGGACTGTACCGAGGGAAAGGGAAATCTCAATGGAAAACAACCCTCAAAAAATCACAAACTGACAAATTAACAAATTAACACAAACTAACAACTGACAAATTAATAAAGTTTTCTCCCTCAGACACAGCACTTGGAGCTCTGCAATCTTTCTGCCCTGTGTGAGAATTTCGACTGCAGTTGCCCAATAAGATGCTGCTGACAGATATCTACCAACATGTTTATCATGCTCTTTACACTGTACTTGAGTGCCCATCTGGAAAGGAAAGACATTCCCCATTAGGATACTGGATCTTGAAGGCCCTCAACTTTCACAAGGACACAGTAAGAAACAGGAAACTGGAATGCTGCAGGCAGCATGTCTGTGGCCATGTATCAGTATCACTGCGGGTTGTTTCAAGTTATAACAAAAATGAACATTGGGTCATTTAGTTCTTACCTGCAGTGAATGTAAATCACTGAACACCTTCTCAGGGATTGTATTGATCTCATTGCTGTGCAGCATCAGTAACTCCAGTTTCTCCAGGCCAGCGAAGTCTGTGGGGCTCAGTTTCCTCAGGCTGTTGTAGCTGTAATGAGCAGGTTTAGTCAGCCCCACTTCACACCTTTTAAAGTCAACCAACCCAAAACAAAAGAACCAGTCTTTGGGAATGGCTAAAAGTAGGCAGCCCTTCTTGCCAAGGTGAAATTTTAGGTCATTCCTTCACATTAGCACAAAATGTGGGCACTTTTCCAGGGCAGCGTTGAGATGCCTGAATTCCCAGTGGATGGGGATAGTAACAGCAAGCACGAAGCACATCTGTTTGTCTGACAGTGTGTTGACTTCTCTACTGCTTCAATGAAAAATTCCTTTTGTATCTTCTGCAGACACATCTGGATGATTCAAAGATTATGTGTGTCAAAAGGCATACACAGACCAGTCAAATATTGCTGATGGGTCTTGTTGTTTGATTTATGACAGAGGACACTTGCTGAGACTGCATGAAGGGGCTGGATGAGCCTGGGTGTGATCCATTCCCTGCTCCTTTAACCACACAGAACAGAACCACTGCGCAGGCTGACATGGTCAAACACGTGGGACTTCCCATGAACTCAGCAGATGAAAGCAAAGACACTAACACGTGTGACATTCTAAAGTCACAGCCAAGTCTCTATAGATTTTAATACACATATTTATTTTCTTTGACTTCTCTCTATTTCAGCCTCCTTAGTTTCACATTAAAGATGCAAAATTTCCATGCAGTACAAAGGAATTCATTTAAATTCAAAGCTTTCTGAAGTTCTCAAATGCCCTGTGTTAGATCCCCAAAATTTCCCCTTAGTGTGGGTGGTCTCAGGCTTTGCTAGCTGCGATTGCAGCCACTGCTGAGCACTGCAGAACATTAAGCTCCACTGATTTATTTATTGCTCTGGTTAATTTTTAGCTCTAAATCTGGAAACTCTTAATTACTACTCTGGGAAATGTTGAAAGGCAGCTGGTCAGAACACCAAGAACCCCAGCGTTGCACGTACCCCAGGTTGATGCGCTGCACATCCGCAGGGATGCGCGGGGGGACGGCGGTGAAGTAGCGGAAGGTGCAGTGGAGCTCGGCAGGGCCGTGGCAGGCGCAGAGCCGGGGACAGGCGCTGATGCCCGGGAGGGCAGCCAGGCAGGCGGCCAGGAGTGGCCCCAGCCAGCGG
>NW_008671197.1:0-754 GCF_000695815.1 Acanthisitta chloris
AGCAGGTCAAAGGAGATGATTCTCCCCGTCTTCTCTGCACTTGTGAGACCCCACTTGGAGTATGCACACAGTTCTGATATCCCCAACACAAGAAGGACATGGAGCTGTTGGAGGAAGTCCAGAGGAGGGCACAAAGTTGATAAGAGGAGAGGAGCACCTCCTCTATGAAGACAGACTGAGAAAGTTGGGGCTGTTCAGCCTGGAGAAGAGAAGGCTGCATGAGGACCTTATAGCAACCTTCCAGTATCTGAAGGGATAAGGGACAGGGAGGCTGGAGAGAGACTCTTTGTTAGGAACTGTAGTGATAGAACAAGGAGTAACTGGTATAAATTGAAAAAGGGGAAGTTTAGATTAGATACTAGGAAGAAATGTTTTACTGTGAAGGTGGTGAGACAGTGGAACAGGCTGCCCAGTGAGGTTGTGGCTGACCCAACCCTGGAAGTGTTCAAAGACAGGCTGGATAAAGCCTTGAGCTACCTGGTCTGGTGGAAGGTGTCCCTGCCCAAGGCAGGTGGGGTTGGGACTAGATGGTCTTTAAGGTCTATTCCAACCCTTAAACATTCTATGATTCTGTGATAAGATAGGTAATTATTGTGGTTTAGCAATGGTATTCCCCAATTTCGCATTCTCATTGAAACACCCCAGACTATGTGCTGCTCACTCACTGCTCCACCCTCTCCCTCTGCAATGGGATGGAGAGGAGAATTGGAGGCACAAAAAAAAGTAGAGATCACAGGTTGAGATAAGAAAAATT
>NW_008671198.1:0-20211 GCF_000695815.1 Acanthisitta chloris
CCCTCCGCTCCCACCCGCTCGGCTTCGGACACAGCCCACCCGCTCCCACCCGCGAGCAACAGCCAAACGAACCAACACGTCTCTGCAGAATCATAGAATCAACCTGGTTAAAAGAGACCTCAAAGATCATCGAGTCCAACCCTACTGTGGTTACTAGACCATGAAAGTGCCACATTAAGTCTCATCTTGAAAACCTCCAGGGATGGTGAATCCACCACCTCTCCAGGCAGCCCATTCCAAAACATGTTGTTTTCTGCCAACACCACCTTGCTCGTGCTGAACTGCTTAATCCCTGAAAAAAGCAAACCTCAGGAGGGTCCATTTTGCTCAGGGAAATCTCATTAAAGTGCAGTGTCCAACAAAGCACTGACAGGCACCTAATGCCGGAGCCAGAGCTCTCAGGATCCCCCATTTCTGATACTCTCTTCGTGGTCGTCCAACAAACTCTGGTGCCTAATAACCACCATGCTAAAAGCCTCCCAACCCACAGCTGTGTGGGACTGGCTCTACAGACACATCGGGCACTCTGAAAGGCCTGACAGAAACACAATCTCACAAACATGCAGAGAGTGAGGACAGTGCTCAACCCTGGCAGTGTTCAAAGCCAGGTTGGATGAAGCCTTGAGCAACCTGGTCCAGTAGGGATGTGTCCCTGCCCATGGCAGGTGGGGTTGGGACTAGATGATCTGTAAGGTCCATTCCAGCCCCTAAAATCTAGGATTCTATGACAGGGTTGCTCCACCGTGTTTCTGTGGGCAGGGTAAGCACACGCCCTGTTTGCAGGCTGGCACGTGCATTGGTTCTCCACACAGTCCCAGCAGGGCAGAGTCCAAGGCAGCACACCGGCTGTAAGGGAAGGGATGGCACAAAGACCCAAGCCCATGCAGCCAACAAGAGTGTAACTGCAGGGCAAGGAAGCAGCAGAGGCATTCTTGCAATGAGCAGGGAAGATGTGAGTAAAAACCTGAAGCTACTTCTAGCAAACACACTGAAATAATCCAAGTACGTTTAAGCACAGCTGTCATTAACGCTACCAGTAATAATTAAACAGTACTCCCACAAGTAGTGCACTGAGCAACACTCATTGTTTCATCGACATTAATATCTCCAAGTACTAGTTATGTTTAATTACCGAGAGGAAAAGTTTGGGTGTAGTTCCAAGTAATTCAGTCCACATGATACCAGCATGGCTCTTAAAGGCAAAACTTGCTCCCAGTCTATTGTTTAAAGAGCAGTTACACATGTATGATTTTATTAGATGTATTTCATCATCTTATTTTTGCAGCCTGCTTTAGTGGAAGGTCTGAAAAAAGAAGCAGCAGTGTGTTCTTTATGACTTACTGATCAGAGGTGGCAAGTAAGTCACGGCTAAAATATCTTCACTGCAGCTTTTCATCAAAATATGTCTTCATTTGTATTTCTCAGTTGAAAAAAACACCACGTGGAGGAAACACCACGTTGTTATTTTAGTCACCAAGTATTTTCCACCTCTTACAACAGACACATTTTTCTTCTCTCCAAGAACTCAAATCTAATCCAATCTTACATCTAAAAGCATTTGTTTCTTGTGTTGCAAACCTCTTCAGAAATCATGGGGCATGGAGGGAAGAAATCTGACCCATGTGCATAGTGGTTACAAGGAAACTGTAACATTGGCACAGGGAAAGTGCCATTTCAATTATTAAAGACAGTCTAATTGTTATGTTTTAGTGAGGAAAGAAACAATACAGTCTTATCCAGGCAATCAACTAAGTTGAAAAATCTTTTTGTAGTGACATAGTATGAGCACAAGCTATGTGAACATTTTGCTGTTTCTAAGCCAAATCTGGAAGCAGTATTTTTTAGAAGCATATGTAAAATGTAAACATATTTAGCAAGAGAGAATGCAGGTGGATGCTCATCCCTGGAACCATATCAGGTTTCCTGCTAATTATAATTTTGGCTTAAAGAAGAAGAAGTGACCTTGCCCATCGCTGGGATGAGTATTTCTACGAAACTTAGATCACCCTTTGCCCAAAAGACATAGCTAGACAGTGACCAACAGCACAACTTAAGCCAATTTAAACAGCTTTAGCTCTCCACTCCATCCTGGCCTCATACTCCTCACACCGAGCTACTCCCCTCACTGCTTCCCAGCACAAATATTTGTGTAGCCGCACAGCACGGCAGAGAGTGGAACACACCAGCAGAAAAGTTAAGGCTGCACAAATAAATAAATAACGCATAACACAATTTTTGCGTTGCTGTTGGCCCCAATTCCCAGAAAGCACATGCCAAATCACACCCCAAGAGGAGCAGTGCAGCCGAGTGGGCCACACACCTGTTTGGAATCTGGGCAGAGACCTGGATGTGGCTCTCACTTCTGCTGGCCTCACGCGTGACCCCAAGCAAGCTGCTTCCCTTCTCACACCCTGGTTTGGCAACCACTGCCCTCCTTTGCAGCTGGCTTTGAAAGCTACAGGTCTACAAAGATGGGATGGGATGGAATAGGATGGGATAGGACGCTTCACCAGGACACACAGGAGCAGACCACAGCAGCCTGCTGGCACAAGAGACAGCACAAAACTCTGAAACCATGTGAGGAAAGACCAGAACGATGTGCTCTGAAGGTATCTTGCCCCACATGGAAGACACGCATTTTAGTCTAATAAAAACAAGCCAGGAGGGAGGTTTGTGACTGTGTTCAGCTTTTGGTTTTGGATGGGGGCTGGGGAGGAGAAAATACGGGTTTGATGAAAGAAAGGGAGCAGAAAATGCATAATGACCTAAGTATCTGCACATGGAGAAACTGCATCAACAGATTAGAAGGTAACTCACTCCTATCCCCAAAGGAAGTCTCTGCTAGGACATTAGGTATAGAAAAATTCTCCTGACTGTGTTATTTAACAGCTTAATCACAAACTCAGACCATCCATTTCTGATATTTTTAAGACAACCGTTTGCTATCCACAAACCTGCTGCATTTTCTGAAATTTCAATAAAAAAGCATCTCAAAGAAGAAACGTGGAACCCAGGGTTCCAATACCTGGAGTGAGACCCATGCAGCTATCAGTTCTTAATTTGCAATTTAAAGGGAGTGGTTCAGTGATGTTTTAGTGCACACTGAGCATAGGCTGAAAGTAGAGCACAATGAATTTGAAAGAAAACAGCCTACTTTTTCAGTGTGCTGGTCTTGTGAACTTCAGTTGAATTGTAGGAAGGGAAAGGTGGTAGTAAACAAAGCGTGTATGAAAAATGTCACTATTCTTTTCAAAAGTTGAGAGGGAAGGTATCCTGGCCATCCTGTGTTTGACTGGAATCCTTCAGATAGTAAACATCACCTTCTTTCAAAACACACAAGGGAGCGTTTCTCAATTCTGCAGTTGCGCAAGCCTCCAGAAATTATGCCTTGGTAGCAGAAGGGGCAAGAGAAGTGTCCGAAATTAAATGGATTCACAACTGAGCACCAGACACCTTTAACCTCATCCATTCTACACTTCCAATTTTGCCTCCAGCGTTTGGTTCCTAGTGAAGGCAGATTTGGCAAGGTGGCTGCCATTGCCAGCAGCACAGCAACATCCCACACAGCTACAAACCCCTGACCTTGTACAGCCTTGCACAAACTCTTCTTGGATCACCTCTAAGGTATTCCTAGGTCACATCCCAGTGGTGACAAGCCTCTAGGAAAATCTACTTATATAGTCACTTTTCCTCACTCTTAAGTTCCTTCCTTCCTCCTTTTGTTACAGGTTTGCCTCTGCCGAGAAGTAATGCATCTCAGTATTTCTGAAAAAGGTTTAAAATGTGGGTATATTTTCCTTTCTGCTGATAAGCAAGCTCTGGAGGGAAAGAATTGCAAAAATCCAGGTAGCAGATACAGCTCTGACACAGGATAATCTCTGATCCACTCTGAGCCAGAAACTGCAGGCTCCAGCTTCTCTTGACACTTCTCTACCAACCCCGACCACTCTTTTCTCTTCCCATCCCCTCCCTGCACTGGTTCTGGTCCATGTGGAACCTGTTAAACGTTCCACTGATCCTATTAAACACAGATTATGTGGCAGAAAGCTGACTGGGGTGGGTGGGGAGCACTGGCTGCTCTTGAACCAGCTGCAACTGTGATGAGCACTGTCGGCACAGGACCATAGGGCCTCTCCCTGCGGGTGGTAATGAACTACTAGACTTGGCCAGCACTTAGGTAAATTTTCACCCTAAGACTCATATGACTGCATCACAAAAAAAGGCACATTACTTGGGGCATGCTCCAAGCAGAGAGGAGTGACAGAAGTGCTGTTTAACCCACAGCTTTCTGACCTGAGCTAGCTCTTGTTCTGCCCTCCCTCCACATACTACTTGCCTGGTCATTTGGGAAAGTGCACTGAAAGGCATTTCACATCCAATAAACACCCCTGCCAGTAGACGTGGCAGAAGTCACACTTGTAAACCCACAGCTCCAAGGCAAGTCACACAAGTCAAAATAAAGACAGGACAAATTTATACCCCATACTTCTGCCACTGAGCTTTAGACCCCACAAAAATCATGAAGCAGAAAGAATTAAATCATGATCTGCAAATATTTGTAAAATACATGCAATGCTACCTGGTTTTCTCAGGTGATAGCAGAAATCATCATGCCTCACCTAATATTATCACTAACCACACTGAGTTAAGGCTCCTGCATCCTGAAATCCAGCTCACTTTTCATTTGGTACTTACCAGTTCTTCACTCAGGGTCACTAAACTGATCCAGAAAGGACAACATTCCATACATCTTTGAGTACCATCTTTAGACCCTGTTCCAGCACAGGCCCCACAACAAATAAGGCAACTAATCAGAAGCAAAGAGATAGAGAAACCTATTTTATACCAACAAATTTTATACCAACTCTATCTCGATTTTTTTTAACATCTAGAAGAACTTACTGCTTGAAAAGGCAAGAAACCCCTTCTGAAACAAGGCAGAAAATAGTGTAGTTCTACTTAAGGCCCAAGTATAGCTTTGCATTGTCAAGGCAACACTATTTTATGCACAGAACACCTCACTACAACATACTTGCAACAAACAAAGCTAAAACGACCTCATTTTTGTATGGTAATAATTGCTGGCTATCCCAAAAGAACCAGCAAGGCCATAGCAGTATCATATCTTTATCTCAAATTCTCACACAGTATGTGTACCATCTCTGAAAATTCCTTTAAAATATACTTAAGTAACATTCAAGGCTATACAATCCTGACAGCAGTAAGATGATGCCAGATCCTTAATTTTACAAAGGAAATGATCACTTAGGTATACAGCTGGTTTGAAAGACAAGTATTAGGTTGCTTGTCTATTTCTAGGGATTTGCACTCAAAGCTTTTAAGCAAATACGGATTTCCTGCTATTGTGCAAGAAAGACACAAGGGTGAAGGGATACAAGACATGAAGTAAAATTCATAAATACTGGTAAAATTCAAAAATGTACATATGCAAGGAAAGTTCTGTTTTTTTCCAAGAATAAGAAACAATATTTCCATAAAGACAGTTTGGATTCTTGAAGTAGATCAGCACTAAACATCATCCCACAAGGTAAGCTTCAGTTCCCCCACTGTTAAAACTTCTTCAGAGCTGTGCTGCATTAACAGAATGGTCATATTTGCTCTGGAGTCCTTGCAAGTATAATTTTTAAGAATACAAACTCAATCTGAAACTGTAGAGATGTGACTAAGGCAGCAGTGGTAAGCTGAGCCTTTGCTCTTTTCTTTTCTTACATACATACACAAAAATAATCCAGAACTATTGGTAAACATGTTCTGTGGTTTTTCTTTTTGATGTTGGAATGCTGTAATCCCTGATAAAAGACCAAAAAAATTTCAGGCATATGAATGAATAGGAATATATACCAAGTTAAAGTATGTTGCAAATAGACCCAAAAGGAACATAAAACCTGTAGTTGGCTGCAGAATCCTCATTAAAAACTATAACTGTATTTTTCCCCCTCTTCTTATTCTGTGAGCTACTCATTACATTTTTGGATGTTGCAACACATTCATGAATAATAAACACATACTGGGAAGAAGAAAAAAAACCAAAACAACCCAGTGTTCACACTGGATTTTTTCATGTCTGTATTTATCAGTATAAAAATCAAGAATGAAGCTGAGATTTGCAGAAGTTTCTATGCAAAGAATGCTATTAATCACAGGCGAAGTATTTGGTACACCCAGAGACAAGGGCGCAGATCTGCGCTGAAGTTACAATGTTAGCATTGCTGTTATTATTTGGCCTTTATACAGAGCCAGAGGACAGGGGGAGGGATTATAATGTTCTCCATCAAACCCTGTCCGGAGGGAGAACAGCCAGGCACCGCCCTTAGCGAGATAGTTCTGGACCCAAAGCTGTACTTCTGCAGCTGCCTCTATGAATTTTCTTTTAAAGGCTACAGAGTTAGCTGCAGAGGCTGCACAGCCCCAGAAAGTCAGCCATGCTACAGGAAATTATTGTTGATGTCTTAAAGAAGTACCAGGGAATTATTTATTCCAATTTGTTTTAGACAATAACAAAGAGCACCCAGCACATGCACACGTCAGGGTGTTTGCTGCAAGGTTTGCCACTGCTGCAGTCAGATGAAAAGCTGTTTGCTTCTATTCCAGTTCTTGTTATCCTTTCTATCCTGCCACCCTAGGCAGGCCACACAGGCTACCTCACACACTTGTGCTCACTCCCTGCATGAATGCAGACCAAATTTATGGAATTAAAGGAAATCCAGATAAACATCATTTTAAGGAAAATACTGAGCTAGAGTTCCACAAATATTTTAGATGCTTACAAGAATGTAACAGGGTATTTCTGCACCACTCAGGATGTGAACACAAAGGAAAGAAAAGTGTGTTTGTTACAGCTCTTCCAGCTGCTCTAATTAATGGAAAAAGATAAAAGTGGTAACTTGCAGAGGCAGGAGAAAGAAAATAAATTGTGCAAAAAAGTAAGCTCATGTGAATGAATCAATTTTCCATTGCAACTCACTCAGGTAGAGACCTGGCTATTAAAGGACAGTTAGCTAGAAACTCAATCCAGTTACTTACTTATTCAGGAAAGAATACTTCTAGTAGCAGACTTACTGATCCAAATACATGCTACATTAACCAACTGGTGAATACATAAATCATGGAGAAGAGAGAAAAGAAATAAATACAGCACGACACAAAAAGGAGGGGTGCTGGGGAGCTTGGTGTTGCAGGGAAGGTGAACTGGCTGCTGGAAGGCAAACATTTTGATTTATCAACTACATCTTGAGTTGCACAAACAGCAGCTTCCATCCCTATGCTCCTCTTCATCCAGGCTAGCAGTCCTACTAGCAAATCCTGTAAGATTACAATCCTGTAAGATCACAGTCCTGTGGACCACTCTAAGAAACCAAACCATCACCTCTACTATCTGACTTGCCCATAAAAGCAAAGTACAGCAGTCAGACATATCCTAAAAGATTCCATTGCACACAGGCATGGAGGTGAGGCTCCAGAGAGAACTGCTGCTACTGCAATGTGTTTTCCAAAAGCCTCTCAGGAATCATCTTTCTTGATCCTATGGTTTAGGGAGCCCCGAAAACAAAACCAGGAACCAGAGGATACGAGAACAAGACCACATTATGGCAGACACAGTTTCACAGATGTGATTTTCCTCCTGCTTTCTACTAACAGACCATTCTGTTATTAATGGAAGGAGCTCAATATTGTCCTCTAGAAACCTGTCATAAAGACTTGGTATTCTCAATGTTCCATTCAGAGTACTATATATACATTTATGTTTATTGTTTTAGTCTCATATTGTCCATTTAACATTTCAGTATACATGTTTAACATTATAATCCATTTTGTCCTGCATTTACTGAGGGTCCACCAGCTTGAAAAATATTTGTGCTCTGGAAAATGTCCCACTAGCGTGGACTGGTTTCAAGTCCCTCTGCCATCAAGGGATAGATACCTAACTTGAGGGTGGAGCACTCACATTCTAGGATGGCAGCCTAAATTCAGTGTTTCATCCACTGCTTCTCTGCAACTAATTTTATTTCTTGAACTTTTCCTATTAATGCTCCCCATTTTTAGCAAGAGGCATTAGAAATGTTTTCCAGCTTCGCATATCAGACAAAAATATACCACTTGTGACTGTGGTCACAGAATTCTTCCTGTGTGAGTAACTGAAGAGTAATAAACCAATGTAATTTTAATATTCAGAATAACAGTAATTAAAACAACTTTGCTTCAGACAACAGCCAATGATCTCACACTCAGGAAAGAGAAAGAGTAGAAAAAATTACTTTTTTTTTTCATTAATTGCCCACATCCTCAGGCCTGTTGGTTTTAGGATATGATCCCTTTTAGCATGATCCCTGCTTTGCATAAGCTAGGAGCAACCTACTCCCTGCTACTCTCTGTTCTACTAGAAAATGAACTCCCCTACCCTAAACAAGCACCCTTTAATTGTTTTATTGTTAATCCTTACTTGTCTACAGAAGGCTGCTCCTTCCCCAGAAAAGCCCAAATAATCAATCCAAGGGTTATGATTCCAGGCAATTATAGCAGGGTTAGGTACATTACTTCCACATTCTGAAACTATACTAATTTCCCTTAATACACTGAAATACACTAAATTTCCCCTTTCTAGTAAAGTATATTACATTATCTAGTGAATGTTTTCCAAGCTACCCAAGCATATAATTTGTGCACCAGGGAAAGTCAGATCTGAAAGTCCAAGAACTATGCAACAAAATTATGCAGCACATTGGAAAATTCACTTGTAGCATTAAATGCCAACTAGCAACAACAGACAGCAAACAGGAAAAATGCAACCTGCATCATTAGAAAACGTACATATACAGCTGGATACTGGATAGGGAGAAAACAGAGGAGAGAGCACCACACTTTGGGTACAAATCGACAGGTAAAATGTCCAGGGAACAATTTATATTTATAGGCAGAAAAGAGCAGGCTGAAGATCTCAGCTGAAGATCTGCAGGTCAGAGTTAATACAGCACAGAACTGTTAATCTACACAGAGAACAAAACTGAGGAATGGGTAAAACAGCATATAATCTTTGAGTAGTTGTGTTTGCCCTCTTTCAGTGCAAACCCACTGTCCCCTGTCCTATCTGCCTGTATAAAAAGTCCCACTTCCTCCTTTTAATAAGCCCCCTTAAGGTACTGGAGGGCCACAATAAGGTCTCCCTGGAGCCTTCTCTTCTCCATGCTGAACAACCCCAGCTCTCCTGGCCAGACTTCAAAGGAGAGGTGCTCCATCCCTCTGATCATCTTCGTGGACCTCATCTGGACCCACTCCTACAGGTTTCATGTCCTTCCTGTGCTGAAGACCACATACAGCAGTATGGGTGGGGTCTCCCAGAGGGGTAGAATCACCTCCCTTGACCTCCACGCTTCTTTTCATACAGCCCAGGATGCAGATGCCCTTCTGGGCCACAAGGACATACTTGTTGGCTCATGTCCAGCTTTTCATCCATGAGAACCCCACGTCCTTCTCCACAGGGCTGTTCTCATTTTGTTTTATGAAGCTCCTCTCTGACACACCATCCAACATCACTGAGCCATTGAATGGTTTGAGTTGGAAGGGACCTTCAAAGATCACCTAGTTCACCCTTTCTGCCATGATCGGGGGCATCTTCCACTGGATCAGGTTGCTTAAAACTCCATCCCAGCTGACTCTGAACACCTGTTGACACACACCATGTCTCTGACTCTGAGCAGAGTAGAAATACATTTCTGCTAGCTGTGCTTGAACATGCCCCTAAGAGATGTCTCCTTGTCATCCATTTATTTTCACTTTTATTAAACACTAAAAGTACAGAGATTTGAAATCCTCTGGAAAAAAACCCACACATTTATCACTACTGAGATAGGGTTGTTGGTGGGCTCCTAATTCATATACCCTTTTCCCCAACATCCCTGAATGGGGCCTTATTGCCTCACCTTCCGCACCACCTTCTACTTGGATCTGATCACTGGCACCAACCCCAAGCTAACAACAGCACCTGACTCCCCACAGAGTTGCTCAAGGCTTTCTGTACCTTCCTCCTTGTTTGTAAAGCACAGAAAAGCAAGCCCAGACCATCTGAAAGGACTTGGGAGATCTCAAGCTTGTGCTCTTGGTCATATCCAACTGTGAAAGCTCTGGTGGTTCACTGATGGCTACTGTTCACTGATCATTAATTAGGTGAAAAAAACTGCGTGTCCACACTTCATGCTCTTAACCTCCTCAAAACTACATCATGCTAACACAATGCTTGGGAGGCAAAGGGAAAGAAATTTAAGCTGTAACTACAGATAACTGTTCTTCAATGTTATTTGGTAGAAACATTCAGATCCAAGTCCATTGACAGCAGAGTTCAGATTTGAGTCAATTTTCCTCATGTTAAGTAAAAGGTAACATTTTGTTCTTAAAAAGGACACAAAAACATCCTTCAGTAAACACATGTCCACACACTAAGCTGGGTGAAAGAAATGCAAATTTCTCACTACGGGCAATGAATTACAATCAACATTCTATAAATGCTGATCCAGCTCCCAGTTATTCTATAGTAGTTTAAATTATGACAATTTTACCAATGGGACTATTCACAGTTTCATCTGCATATTCTTCCCCTGGCTTATATCCTTACAGTTAGAAGGAGAGAGCTATTTTGGATCACATTTTTCTATTTCCTTCCCTTTCTAATTTGTTTTACCTTATTTTCTTTCATTGCCAGTTCCATTCCCTACTCCTCAGGCATATAAATGAACATTCGAGATACATTTTGTAATAAAGATGAAAAAATTTGATTGTGGTGGCTCCACGGAGCAAAAGCATGGAGACATCTGGTTTTAAGCCACCCAAGCTCTGATCATGTTCCAGTCAGAATCCACATACAATTGTCATTTCCTCCCTGCTTATCTGGAGTTGGTAAGTAATTTACTTTTCTGGCAGATGAAACAAGTAATCCTAAAAAAAGGATTTTCCCCAGAATGGTGAAAAAAAAACCCAAATCAACTTTAGAATTTTTATTCCTACTTGTCTTCAGTAACAAACTGTAGGACACAATTTAGAAACCCGACTGGATAAGAGAGAGGAAGCACACATACAAAAAAGTACCAGTGACAGCATTCATAAAGCCAACTTCTCATATCAGTCCTCAATTCCTGTAACACAGTATCCAAATTCAGTGATTTCCCTAATCCTTCCCATTTATAATAGGTTCCCCTGCTGAAGGGCAGTCATTCTGCACATGTGATAGCAGTGTTCTACAAAAGAACCACAATTATGCATTTGCTCTATTAAACCACATCTGCATAAATCCTTCTGCCTATTGAAACACCTATGACAAGAGCAGTGCTCAGTCTGATAACAACATACCCAGAACGGAAACTTAAATCCGAACATGTATGTAACAGATCCTACTCCACCTCCAAAAAAAGGGAGGGGAAGAGTAGATATGTTGTCCACCACATGTCATAAGTCAGAAACTCCAGTGAACTACACAGTGTTTAACTACATTTAATGTTGCTACATGTCTTCATGTCAATCTGAAACAAGGGTGAATGTATGAGCTCTAGAGGATCAGACAACTCAAAAAATAAGTAATATTCTCAACAGGCGTTGAGGTAGACGTAAGACCTGAAACCTAGTTTGAGTCTTAAGGTATGTGAAGAAGCACACAGTATTTTGCAGTAATTCTCCACAGTGAAGGCAATTCTCTCTATAAACACCTTTTTGTTTTCCCCTCTCAGGAAAACATGAAATTAGTAGTTTTCTTTCACTAATGTGCATAGGTTTGGGAAAAGAAGAAAAAAAGCCACCTAACTAGTAAAGACAATGAGAGGGTTTGTACAGCAACAGCCTCATGTATAATTTGACCTTCCAGCTACTAGTCATGCAGCAATGATGAAACAGGGACTACAAACCCCATTTCTGATGCAGCTTTTATTTCAGAGGGACAAAACACATCTACAGAGGTTAATGTATTGGTTTTCTCATAGAAAACACAAATAGACCTTTTATAAAAACGACACTCTGAAAATGTGCTGTCCTGAAAACATTCAGCTGTCTGACCTCTGTTTTAGACAGCCCCAAAAAGTACATCCAGAGGCAAAGCAAGCAGCTGGATCAGACTTCAGATAATGTATTTGCAATAATTTACCTCAAATGAGCTACACAATTGTGCAAACACTCCCTCCCCTCCCAAAAGAGTAAAATAATCATAAAAGTATACCAGTAAATTTGATCAAAAGGACATGAAAACCATTTAACATAAACAGATGTGTCCTGGAAAATCTTCACAAATGATCAATTGCCAAGGATATAAAAGTGGATCTCTCTCACCATCATGGCTGTAGTATATTTATGGTCTGAAGCTAGTTCAGTCAATCATTCAAATATCGCACCTGTAATGGTTGCCAAGTTTTAGTATATGGCAATTAACATTTGAAAACTGAATTGGAAAAATTCTCAGTAATATTTTTACAAATCCTAAAGACCATAGCTGTTAACACATAAAATTTGTTCAACTAGGAAAACCTAAATAAAAACTCTAAAGGTTTGTTTTTGATGTCTCACTTGAAAAGGCTTTCAGTGAACGACAGCTCCACAGAGCACATGGATATCCAAATAGGTAAGAAAAGTGAAGGTAAGCAGGTGCTGGGAGACCTATTCTCTGCACAAAATTACATATGGGGTAATTCCCCTCTATGAAAAGGAAACATAAAAGTAAAATGCTGGCACAAATCTACCAGCACAAGGCTTGAGAGAGGTTTACAGTTCCATATGCTGTGGACAAATCTCATTTCTATTATCTCCACTAACACACCACTAATTTCCTCAACCTTTCCCACAGCAGCTTCACAGTCCAGTTACCAGAACCTGCCTCAGCTTTGCCAGCTAAGCTCCCCAGTCCACGTTGAAGGAAATAGATCTACTATTTTAACTAGGTAAGTTAACAAATAATTTTGGCAGAACCAGAAGGGTTCCTGTGTTCAGCTGTCAGGTCTGGGGGCAGTAAATGCAGGCAGTGGCAAGCTGCTGGGGGATGACTGACAGAGGGGACAGGCAGCTGTCACAGCTACAGACTATGCTCTGGAGATTCATTGTTCCTTAGACAACACATTATTATCACAACATAACTGGATGTTGGATTCAGCAACGGCAAAGTTGGATCAGTCAGTGTTCCTACAGCAGCACATGAACACTAAGTACTGTCACCATCCTTTTTCTGACTAGTCTTGCTGTCCTCTTACCCACAATACCACTTCCCCTGTGACTTCTCTTAAAAAGTACCAAATCCCATGCCACAGGGTAGCGTAACCTCTTCACCTCTTCGGTAATTTAAACTGGTGACAAAGTCCACTCTTACAGCTTCTCGTGATCAATATCAGACCTTGAAAACAAGAGACCCTGCAATTTCTCCTTGAACTTCCTCTCTGAACACAATTAAAGAGCAGAGAACAGATGCCAGGATGCTGTTCAATCCCCCCTTGCCTGAAAGAGGTCTCTGAAGGTTTGCAGCAAGTTGCAGAATCCTACAACTTACCCACCAGCAGTTCCACTGCTCCATCACTAGCTCATGCTCCCTCCCCAAAGAGCCCAAGCACACCCAAAAGCATCCAATTCATGCTAATGCACAAGTTGCTGAAGTGGCACAGTAGCAATGTCTCTCCAGGCAGCAGCAGATGCTGAAACAGAAGCTGCAGTGCCAGGACCTGGAGAGTGCTGGGTTTCCTACCTGAATATATAACACATAAATGAGTCACAGAACAAGGTCAAACAAGCTGAAACATCTCACCTTAAATTCTGTTAATGCCTGTATGACCAAGTACTCCAGACAATGCTCAATGTCACTATTGTACTGATGGAGGAAGAAAGACTAGGATATCACAATGACTAGAGCATTGTAGTGGGTTTTAGTAGTAGCTTTTAACAAGAAAAAAAGATATTTCTCTATACAGTAGTATAGAGAAATATACACAAGTAAAAGGAAATTAAATTCATTCTGGGGAGCAGGCAGAATTTCACTGGCCACAGATGTGCTGGATTAGGTACCACATGGGAAGTGTGCACACACACAGCAGGTACAGAGTAATACACTCAATAAAAACATCTAACTCTTGACTATCCTGATTACAGCTACATTTGTTATCGGGAAAATGTAAAACCAAACCTAACAAACAACACAGTCCTACTACTATTTCTAACCTTTGTTAATTTGGTAGTCTGGGTGCATAACTATCCTACACACATGCACAATTTGTGCTGTGAAGCACAGAGTCAGCTATATGGCTCAACTACTTAACAGTATTATCTTCCAGTTTGATATGCCCCTGAGATGAACATAGGCCACTCAACAATTTTGAAAATACTAATCTCAGCCTCAAACAGTTTCACTTCACAGCCAGAAAGACAAATAAGGAAGACATCACAAAGTGGTGAACTCCAACCCATGACTGCACTTTCCAAACAGACATGATGTGGTGATACTCATTATCATCTCCATATCAACCCGAGTTTTATCCAACTACTGAAACACCAAAATAGAATTCAAAACTTGCTGTTGATTCTTTGATTTTGCCATTTTCTAAGAAGAAATGTATTAAATAACCTAACTAGAGCTCTTAAAAACTGAAAACATCCAATCTGATTTGTACGTTGAGTTGAATCCTCTATGTCCTAGAAATCAATAGTGCATTATCATTAACCCAAACGAACATAGCAACAGGCATATAGGCCAAACCCTAGAAGGCTGTACTGCCATTATTTCCACAAACATGTATGTCTCAATAGAGAAGATGAGGAAAGTGTTTTTAAAAATCATGTTTGAGAGGAAAGTTTTAGCGCTTGAGTATTTCCAAGTAACTGGAAACACTCATAAACATGTTTTCAAGTCTAGAGATACTGATTTAACAAGAACTTGGTCTCCTCAACAGGTGACATTCCAGTAAACTCATCCTATATAGAAAATACAATCTGTTACCTTAAAACATTCATAGGACATTTTAAAGTGTGAATGAAAAAGCCAAATCTAAAGCACTGTGCGAAATATTGAACTTTTGATACCATATGCACTAGAGTAGGTACAATAAGATAAATTTTCTACAGAAAGAAATACTTCAGCACTTAAAGTGTATTTAATCTTGTTCAGCTGCCAGAGGAAAAAATGTGTCTGTTTGTTATATTAAAAAGAATGAACTATGGAATTATAAAACATCATCTCCCAGCTATCTAGGTTCAAGTGCAATTCCCAGGCCAAATTAAACCTTTAGCTTTACAGTGAAGCTGCCTGAAAAAGAGCATTGCAGGTAATGCTTCAACTTCTTTCAAGCAGTCAGTCACGTGTTTCAGGTCACAAAAACATTTCAAGGCCATAACTTTTTGTTTTTTTAGTGACTTGCTCAGCTGCTATGCTGCCAGGCCATAGGCTCATTCCCTGTCTCTGCTTGCAGCAGGAGATCTGGCGGCAGGACAGTCATGCCCCAGTGACAGAGAGGGGATTACGGGGAGAGTGAGAAGCTGACTTCTGGGTGGTAAGAAGTGTCCTGGCCTGTCTAATGGCAGGAAAATTTTTCTAATCCCTGAGCATAACTGTCAGTATCCTGAGCAATGAAAGATGGCACACCAACCTGAGAATATGAGAGGATTCTGTAAAGTGAGGATCTGATATCTTGTCTCCAGCCACTACCAGATGTTGATGCTCTGGGGGAAAGTACACAGTAATTAATCACAATCCCAGGGGTCAAATTAGGTGCCAATAAAAAAATGCTCTTCCTGGCCCAAGAGAAAACCAGCCAAATTCTGAAGCATGACATTTTATTGTAATCTTGTCAAGGTAGCAACATGTGCTACGATACAAGGAAAGCACTGCAAAGAATCTTGTTTCTTCAATCCAGGGAAGAATGCAGGTGAAGGGAACACACTCGTTCCCCCTTCTACACACACTGGAAATGTCCTCCACCAAAGCAAGCTGAAGCACACCTTTGAGAAGGAAACCCCATCTCACCTTAAAACACTCCCAGCAACAGCAAATCTACTACAATGCTCTACTGCCCTCAATGCTACTTATCGTTTCAGACTACAAGATACATAAGTTCATCTCTCAGACACTGGATGGTCAAGTAAATATCATGTATTTTCCTTACACATACACATGATATGTACAGGCAGAATTTCCTCTCTGCCTCTTCTCAGCTGAAAAAAACCTGGACAGTCTGCATTGTGAAGCCCGGTCTCCAAACCCCAGATCACTTTTGTCACTGTGCCTTTACTGGTATTTCACATCCTTCCTCACGTGTGAGCAGCAAAACCAGACACGGAATTCCTGTGATCTTATTAATGCCACGTACTTTCCTATTTCTGTCCAATATTTATATTGCTATACAGCCAAAGACCGCACTTCAGTCACAGCATAGCAATGAAAACTCCTGTTGAGATGATTCTCCGCACAAATTCTTAAACCTTCTTTCAAATGACCAGTTCAAATGCAGTCTCCTATCCTGCTGGCATAACTGCAATCCTGGTTCCTTTGTATGTGGTTGCATGCAAAATGCCTTCTGCTGGATGCTGAGCATTTAAAAAGCTTATTTGGAGCACAGAGTACTAGTAACTTGTTCCACACGTGAACAAACCTGCATGTAATCTACTGGTAACAATGAGATATCCTCACAAAAGCTTGTGAATATACTGATATTAACCAGCCTTACCCCAAGATCCGGCCCCCAGGGAACCCCACAAGAAACAGCTGCACTCCCATGGAAGAAGGGCACGCCTAAGTTCCTCTCTAGACTAAGGAAGATTTATGAAGCAACTTTGCCAATGTTTGTGGTATTTATTCCACAGTGACTCCATGGCACAATTGTTTTAAACTCACACTTCACAGCAGAGTTAATAGATGTATCAGGGACACAATATAGGGTGAGTCTGCCACAATAGAACAGTTGATGAATAGCTTAGGAATTTGGGAGATGCGGTTTTTTACAATTCAAAACGCTGGGAAGCAATTTGCTCTAGTTCTAATGTAAACTGTTCTTTAACAGCCATTAAGTCATTCTGAAAGGTTCAGAACGAGTAAGCCCTGGCTTGTCATTTGTTTCAGAGGCTCCATTTTAAAGTTTTCTATTTTTCAGCCAGGAAAACAATGAATAATGTGAGTAAGGAAAAGCATTCAAGACCATTAACCAAAGAGGTTTAGGTTTAGTTCTCTAGTTAAAGAAAAAATAAATCAGGATCAGCTGTCTGCCAGTTAGCAGATCAGGTAACCTACCAATTAATATCGTAATTCAGCAGTGTATTTCCAAGTACATAAACACATACACGGTATTGATGAAGCTTGTAGCCTATTAAGCAGCTGCTGAACACTTCCAATGCAAGATGCTGCTTCCAGCTGCTTGTAACTTGGCCAGACTTTGACTGTTTGGGCTGAAATTTTCCAAGCTGAATGTCTGCCTCAGGCTAAATTTTGTTCCACGTGTTGTAGAGGATACCTCTGTGTGAGGGGTGCAGAAAGAGGCAGACTGTGATCAGAAGAACTCAGCCGAAATATTTGAGCTGTTTTCAGAGCAATACCAGGGAAAATGCTGTCTTTCCATGTTAACAGGTATCTCTGGTAAACTTAAAAGGCTATAGCACCCTTCCAGCTCTTGGTGACAGATCTGAAATCTGACATGAAGGATGGAGCCCATATATGGAAGGTGTCCCTTTTCCTTCCCCCATGAAAAATCCTCCCGCATTTGGCCCAACATTCAAAGACAGATTGCACTGTGTGCATTTTCGGTAGCTGTTTGCTAGGCCATGTCCCCATTCTCCTCAACTCCTCATGTTGATCAGAAAACATAGGCCTTCTCCACAGCAATAAGCAACTTCTTCCCCAGCACCAGTGCAGGACAGGGCTGCAGCTCAAATAACCATGCTCCATGCCAGGGAACAGCAGGAGGCTCCAGGCTTTCCAGGTCAGGGCTGTTGGAGGCCACAATGGCACAAGATACTTGGGGCATGAGCCACTACAGCAACACAGACCACAGCCATGACCTACCATCACTGGGTATTATCCTCAACAGAGGGTTGCACTAGGAATCCAGCTGACAGAGGATGATGACGTGTATATGCTACCTTAGGCAGCCTATCTGCTTTTTGGCACTTTTCCTAAGAGAAAGAAAACCTATGAAATTACTCACAAAAAGCAGTATTAAAAACATGATTAACAATTATAATAATTCATAAATTCGGCTAAGTAGTTTACGGTAACTAAAAATGTCTCTTAGTGCCAATATGCATGAAGATCAATCTCTAATTGCAACTGACCTGGTCACACTTTTTTCCGCACCAAAGCTCTGCTATAATTAACTCACGAATTCCTCTTTTTGCCCTTGCCCTCTAGAGCATCACCACACACTTTCAAATCACAGAGGAAATTATTTCTCTCAGGTTCTTTCACGATTCTCATCACTACAGTAACCCCTAAGATAAGGATACTATTGCCTATGGGCTTTTTAAGATGGGGAAAAAAAGATACAAAATGATGAAAGCGAAGAGCTACTGACACTGAGCGAGCGATTCTGACACTCGAGACTTGTGTTTCTAACATGCTTAGGCCTAAAAAACATCATCTGCACATCAAGGGCGAACAGCCACTCACTCCTGTTCCAGATGGATAAGTTCAGCAAAACTGTGAAACAGATCCCAGGAATTCAGGCCAGGCTCCCAGAAAAAAAAGCAATAGCCCATGGGCCAAAACCTTTATGTTTTATGCAGAAATCCTACAGCAAAAGCAGCGGCTGTAAAATCCAATTCTCCAGCTGTCTCAGGCAGGAAGCTGCCCTTGCCTCTGCATCATTCATGTTACCTCTTCTCACTGCTGCCCAGCCAGGGAGCTGCTACACCTTGGGAGACACAGCTGTGGTTCATCACCCGAGCGTTGCTGCTACACCTTGGGGGACACAGCTGTGGTTCATCACCCGAGCTGGCCGGGAAGGACAGAGGTGTATCACGTCACACCATCGAGCACAGGCTGGCAGCAGCCAGGGGAGCCTGTGGCAGCCAGGTAAGCCTGGCGTGTTTACAGCTCCGGAGCACTTCACCTTGCAAACTTACCCATGAGGTAGGGCTGGGTGGGGCAGAGAGGCACTAAATGTATAGAATATAGAGCATATAGAGATCAGCGACATCCACTGGGTGGCAGGCATGTTTCACGGCATCCAGATACATCCATAGACACAGGTAGATCCACAGTCACAGGTACATGCATAGTCAACGGGATACGAACGAAAGCTCTTAAATACCAAGCTTGCTCCCTGTCTCAGAAGCAGCAATTGAAACAGCAGGGTCAAAAAAAAAATTAAAAATCCCACAGAGAAAAGTTAACATATTCTGCCTCCATTTTAACACCTGCTTCTTGTCCGGAGTGCCGAGGCACTCAAGAGTCAGAGCTGTGCAGACTCACAGTGCCCAACATCCCTTCTGTAGGTGGGCGACAGGGACCCTGCGAGAGTCTTCAGAGCCTCTGCTGCACTAATTAACGAGCAGTGCCTACACAGGCCGAGCCTTTCAGCTCTTCCCCAAGTCAAGAAACTTTCCAAAGTTAACAAACTTGGGGAGAGGAGGAGGGAAGAAGGAATATTTTTGATTAACACCTGTAAATGTGTCCACGTGTGTAAGCAGCCAAGTTTTAAAGTTCAAAGAAACATCGAAAGCCGGAGTTTTTCATGGACTTCCACTTAACATCTAAACAGAACCATTTCGAAAGTTGCTCACGTTTCTGGAGAAGAGGCCATCAACTAAATTTCAACCCAGAGCATATTTTTATAACCGAACTGTAAACTACACAAAAACTACACTTATAATGGAGACGCTGACAAATGCATAACTCCTGCAGCTAGCTATGACAGTCTGACCGCGAGCCCTCCTTCAGGAAAAAGCAATGTTACCTCCTTTCCACCTCCTTCCTCGGGCGAGCTGGGGCAGAGGGTGGCACGCACAGCTACCTCTGCCTCGGCCTCGCACGATGGACCGAAGCGACTCTGACCCCGCGTACTTCCCACATGTTGAATGAGCCACCCCCCGTTTCTGCCATAAACAACCCGAGGGCCTCTTACAGCCATGACTCACCCCGCAGGCTTCTCCTCCACCCCCGTGCGTGACTGCAGCGCGCAGCCTGCCAGCTGCACCGCTGAATTAACTGGACTTTTCCGCGGCACCGCGGGGAGATCACTCGCGCAGGGCCGGGGCGGG
>NW_008671199.1:0-14808 GCF_000695815.1 Acanthisitta chloris
TCTATGATTCTGTGATTCTATTCTATTATAAACTTCATGTTTCTTGACCCAGAGGGCGAAGGCTCCCTTGGGTCACAGCTCCAAGCCTGACAAATTTCAAGATGCATTTAGACAAAGCTTAGGCACATGGTGTGATTCTTAGAGATGTCCTGTGCAGGGCCAAGTGTTGGACTCGATGGTCCTTGTGGATCCCTTCCAACTCTGAATATTCTGTGTGAGTATGTGATTTTGTTCTTCTTTTTTTTTAAAATCTGAGTAAAATTACAATTAGTTTTATTGTCTCTACAGTGTAAAATTTGACACAAAATCTTGTATTGATCATGCATCAATGTCAGAGGAGGAAATTTATGGATGTTGCAGCTAAAAGTGACCACCTAAGCTACTTGGAGCCTTTCAAGGTGAAGGAAATAGCCTGGTAAAGGCCACAGCTCTGGGAAGGAGGGTGTGCTTTGTGATGTGGCTGAGGACCAGTTGCCACTGCAAAGTGTTCTTGTGCTCCTTTCTTCTCCATCTTCCACCTCCAGTCTTGTCCTCCTGCCACCTTTCCTGTAGCAGCATTGACATCCATGCAGCACCATAGCGAGCAAATGGGCGAGCTAAATGAGCACATAACCTATTCCGTGAAAATGAAAGCAGGAAATTTATGGGAGCAGTGGTAAAATTCCCAACTGAGAAACAGGATTTCATATATAATAGAAAGGAGTATGCATCTAGGAACTCAGTCTCAAAGTAATTCTTTGTTAATTTTTCAGCTTGCCCTTGAAGCAGTTTATAAGAAATACATTTTATGAATACTTAGATTGTTTAGTACAGCATCACTGTGAAAGTCATATCTCAATTAAAATCTTATTTAAAACTGTGATAATATATTTTATATCATGAATACAAATCACTGCAAATAATTCAATAAGAAATGAAAAGTAAGTCTGCAATTTCAATACTTTTTTCATGTTTTCTGTATTTCCCACAATATAGCTTGGAAATCACATACAAATTCACTTGGAATTTCATTCTGTCAGAAGGTCCATGTTTGTCAGATGTATGAAATGTACTGAAAATAGAAAACAACTTCTCTGCTATCTTCTGCTATATATAGGTAACATACATGCGGTTTTTCATATACATCAACTCTTTCTATAGAAGCAGAAACAGAAGTTTAAAGTTTTAATAATTAAAATACTGAGATGATAACAGCAGTGACACGAATGAAACAAAATCGAATCAGGCTGTGATCCTGCATACTGGTATGTATGCAGACAGTGACATTCTTCCTTAACAAAAGCTTTTACAGCTTTTATTCTGTGAGGCTTGCTATTATTATGCCTAGATATCAGAGGAAATCTTCCTGCGAGGCATAATTAGAATTGTCAGCTTTTGAAGTTTATCTTAGTATTTACAGGGATCATCTAAAGCCCAGTCAAATCAATGGAAAAGCTCCTGGGATATGTCTTCGCTGCACAAAGCATAACAATATTAAGCAATGTCTGACTTGGTGCTAAGTGAGCTGACTCCTGCGGAGCCATGCAAGAGGCAGTAACTAGGGGCTAGAAAGGAGCACAGTGACAGGACAGGTTAAGCCTTAAACAGACTTTGGTTCCAGAGGCTGCTCACTCTCATCTGGTGTATCACCTCTGTGCAGTTACACAATGAACAAAACCCTGTTCTGTTATGTAGCCAAGTCTAATCTGGCCTCAAACTGAAACAAATTTAGGCTATGCCTGATAATTAGGTGTCTTAGGGTTTATGTGTTTCTCACCACATTATTTACCCAGTAACCTGCAGTAATATGACATCAGTAGTAAGCAGAGGGTATTTGAAAATGCAAACTCCTGCTTTATCATTAAATGGTCAGGTAGTGTATAATTTCTCATTCTGAGGTTGGTCAAGGCACTGAGAAGGGCTTGTGGAGGGAGAAGAGGTGAGACTAATGGCAGTAGGGCCAGGAGCTGAAAGTGATTTTTCTACTGAAGGTCTCTAACAGTGCTGTTGCATGGCAGCTTCAGCGGCCACAGACAGTCAGTCCCACCCTGCCCTCTGCAAACATCCACCACCATTCGGGGGCCATGGGCTCAACCCATCAAGGGAGCCGATCTCTCTTATAAATAATCACGTTTTTACCCCTTCTCTTTAGTGGCGTTAGCTTCCTGAGCTTCCCGATGAGCTTCCTGAGCTGATTTACGATACCATCGGATGCCCTCAGTACTGTGGTGGAGCTGGGCTCACATTGCTGTTTAAGAACATGATACCATGCCATGATGACTGGCTTAAACTGCTGTGAAATCACTGCCTGAGTGAGGTTTCCTAAAAGCAGAAGCTTTTTCAATCTTCTTTTTAGTGATCATGAAGTATGACAGAGTCTACTGGAAAGTGCAGTTTAATAGTATTTGTCTTATACGGCATAGTAATGGGATGTCAAATCCGTTAATGGCTTACATATAACCAAAAGGATGATCTTGTGTCTGAAGTACCAGCCCTAATGCTTCCATAATACATTAAAACTTAGCAGGAAAATATGCAGATTTTTAACTAGCTTGTAGTTGTCTAAATCTAAATTTTTGCAAGAGAATTTTTGGCAATATTATGAGGAGCAGATTAGCTGTAATACTGCTTTAATGAATTTTATGTTTTCTTTTATTCTCTCCATTAAAAACTTTGCAACTGTTTTGAAAGGAGAAAACAACAAACACCATATTCTGCAATGCATATTGATTCCTTGTGGGCCTCATATGCCAAAAATAGATAATGCATAGAAACAGAGCGGTCATTTAAATTGGAAAGTTATTATGAAAGTGATCCATTTGGCATTTAGTGAGCCTCAAATAGAGGGTTGTGCTACAAATATAATTTGTCCTGCATTCCAAATGGAAAATGCCTAAATTATAAAACACACTTAAGATCCTACTTGCAAATGATGGACTTTCATTTTGGGGGTTATCCTTTGTGCTGCAGGTCTTAAACTTGGCAGGAAAAAAAGGATTGCTCTAAAGAGCTCAAAAACCTCTTATAATTGGCACCCTAGAATAGGCGTCTTAGTGAGCTTTTGCTGCTTTTGAGCTCGAGCTTAGCAATCCATTTTTGTCCAAATTAAGCCTATATTCATTTCGGCACCAGAAGAATGCTTAATAACACATTCTGTAATAGAGATGCAGCTTTTAGTGAATCAAAATGTACCAATGAAAAAACTTGCCTCAGTTTCATGCATTTACTGACAATGTTAATTCTGTAGTCTTCAGTTAGAAGTGGCTCACACCTTTCCAGCACTGTAGACAAAATTGAATTTTGTTACCTTACAGTTAAATGAAAAATAAGTAAACTATGCTTCTTGTTTGGAAATAAGATATGGTGCAGCTGTGAAACTGTCCTCTCCAGCAATCACTCTAACTCTGCAGTGTCCTATCTGTCTTAGGATCACCTGCAAGAAAAGCTCCCTGAGGCTCTAGTACAGGAAAAGCAGTTAGTAAGAACTTTTCTGTCTGTTTTGGGGATGATTTTACCCAGGTTAGACTGCCACCACAGGCGGCTGCCTAGTTTTCCAAAGCTTGCAGCTTCTGCTATCTTCTGTGTCCAAAACTGTTGCCTTCTCATTAGCTACACCAATGTTGAGGGAGAGTGATTTCATTTTAATTTCTTAATGGTGCAATTACTGGTGCATGAAGCCACATGACTGTATTAGCCCCTAACATCACTCCTAGAAAGGTGGTAAGAGTGGAAAGAAAAGAAGGTTCTGGCTCTTCTGGTTTTTTAATAGGAATTGCTGATTATATTCAAATTTGTAACAAATCTAATTATTATGTATTTTCCTCATTTGATAACTTGAAAGTGCTAGCATTTTGGCTACTAAACACTCCACGTGGTTATAAAACACTTCATAAGTGGATGTCTGTTGACAAAAAAGTATTTTGATCTACAAAAATGTGAGCGACAGGGCTCCAAAGTAGTTCAAGGTAATGCATTTTCAGACTTTCCAGCCATTTTATTGTTGCACTGATTGCCATAGTAGTATCCTTGCACTACCTTGGCTGGAGTTACAGATTTGTTAAGAGGTGGTAAATAATTGTTTTTGTTAGAATGCATTTAAAATGGGTAATAAGGCTATGAATGCCTGTTCTTACTTAAGCTCTTATAGAGTTTTAGCACTGATGCCTCATTAATTTCTACTCTAGAGTTTTGCATCAGCAAGCTCATTTAACGCCTCTAAAATATGCGCTTTGCTTTCAAATGAAGCTGCTTTTTCACTTGTAAGATAAATGAGCCAAAAATATTTCATAGAATCATAGAATCAACTTTCAAACTTTTCTTTAGCCTTTTACCCTTTTGCTTCCAAATGAAGAACATTAGGTCTTAGCACTTTAGATTCTAGGGAACATGTGAATTTTCCAGTAGCCTGAAATGAAGCAATTATGCTGTCTCTGTGCAAATGTGATACTCAAGAAGGTACAATTTTCTTAAATTATATTTCTGTTAATTACTCTGAGCCTTTCTAACTAAGCTGTGAAAGCTAGCTTGATTGCTCTCAACTACAAAATTTGGAATAAAGCCAAGATGAAAATGTCTTTTATTTCCTATTTGAAGAACAAAACTTTAGAAAAATATACTGATGCTATCAATGAAGTAGATACATTTTCTTTTTGAACCTTCTATTTTTCAGTATAATTTGTAAAACTGAAAAATCTTTTCCATTTAAGCACCTTCCATTGTACACTTTTTATACATTATTTCTTTATAACCTGCCCAGAAATAACTATAAATACTGTTAAAACAGAATTTAATGATCTCAAATTGAAAAGCTTTAAACTATTTCTTTTTACAATTTTCCTTAATTAATCTTATTAAAATAAACACAGATTATTGAGATATATTTTAAAATAAAAATGTTAATTAGTTTATGGTTTGGTGTTCCAAGTGATAAATTTTTATGTAGTGATTATGTGTATTTGTCTGTCCCCTGAAAAAGCTTCTGGTTGCATTGACCTACTGTAAATCAAATTTGATGTTTCATAGCATGAAGCTACAACAGTTTTGTGAAATTCAGTAGCTAACTAGAGAAGGGGTACCAGTGCTCTACCATGTACACTGAGGGAAGAGCAGTTGTAATTCAGAGCCCTATTCATTCTAAGAGACAGAATCAGATACTCAGTCAAGATGTGCACACTAGATAATCTCTTGGCCCATTGCCAACTCCAAACCAAAACCAGCATGTGCTGACAGTCTGTCCATTAGTGAGGTAGGAACATCACAAGAAACAGGGGAATACTGTGGGTAAGAAGGAAAGGCAAAGGAAATACAGTGGTGCTGAATGTGCTAAAAGTACAGAGAAAGTGACTAGGAAGTACAGATATAAATCCACAAATAGGGAGGCTTCCTGCTATGCTGTTTTGAGGAGGAACTCTCAAGTACTCTGAATCAAATTTGGTAAAATCAGATAAGAGGAAAAGCTACGCACTAACCTATACAGTAAAGGATTTTTCACATAGAGCTTTAGGTAGAATAAGATTTATGTAAGTGAAGCTTTATTAAGTAATTTAAAACAAGCTTCATATATATTTTAGGGGTTTGGGATTTTTTTTGACGTCTGAAGTACAGACTATAAAAGGTGTGATTAACTATTGTAGAAAGGAAACAAGAATGATGGATGAATGTGTGTGAAATATCTATGATGTACATTCCATAAGGCTGATGTGTAGGACAAAGCAAAGTCACTTAGTTTTTCTTTTGTAGGAGAAATAGTGCAGTGTGTTATTTTAGTCTCAGGGCCAGGGTAATTCCCCAGTAAAATGGAACTTCAAAGAGGTCTGTGTTTGGGATGATGGTTTGCCATATTGTACCTCATTCAGAAAGTACTGATGTTGACAGATACAAATTTCCGTGATGAAAATGCAAAACCAGCACTGCCAGTTTAACCGAGTGCATATTATTGTTAAAATATCTGTTAGAATATATGTTGATTTGGAATAAAACATTAGAGATTCTATTTACTTAACATTCCACTAGAGTACTGGTAGAAATCTATGGACATTTATGTGGTACTGATAAATAGACTTTTGTGTAGTAGAGTAGACTCACATATCTACTTTTTAGAATCCTGTTGAGGAGGAAAGGAGCTTTGTGTTGACAATACATGGATCGTGTTACCTGGCAAGTCAATTTTCTACCCTTTTAAAATCAAATCACTCCTCAAAATAAACTAAACAGGGGGGTCTTATCACCTGCCTACTCAGTTGTATTATATATTTACAAAATAACACTAATGCACTGTGGTATCATTGAACCATCAATGGCACTTGTTGACTGGGTGAGAGCTGCCTGAGTACTTCAGGCTACATGACCAAAAGAACATGCAGTTGTAAAGTATTGTGTTCTTCAATAATCCTCTGAAGCAGAGAATGCTGATTTGGAGCTTGTGTCCTTCTTGCAGTAAATATATTAATAGTCCTTTCACTGGCTGTGGAGAGAAAAAGCTTAAGAATTATTTTGAAGTCAAGAGTGATTTTCTTCCCATGTTGATATTTTGGAGAGGAAAGGACTGTAAGAATTTTATAGAGCATCTCTGAAGAGTTAATACAATGTTCACAAGCATCAGCTACTAATGCTAAGGACTGTACTGTAAGTATGCACTGTGATTCTAACTCTGAGGGTACAGTTCATTTGTGAATAGAATTCCATATTTATACTAATAGACTTTCCTAAAAATGTGTTTCTATAGAATCAGAATTTGTCTGTCCTGTTTAAGCAGTGGGGTAAATCTGTGCAATGTGCTCTTCATGGTGCTGTATCAAGGTACCTGTGCACATACCTAGCCATATGAAATATAATGGACACCTGGTACTCTGCAGCAGGTAGTCTCTTTTACAGATCTATTCCTAGTGGTCTAAATCCACTTACTAATATAAATATAGCCATGTGTAGAGGATTTTTCTAGGGAAGAGACCAAGCAATGTCAAAGGCATAGGACAGAACTCAACTTGAGAGTGGCAAGTAAGACCATATGAGAAACAAGAGCTGAGCTAACTACTTACATACTCTCACTTTTCACAGTTTAAAGAGAAAGGCTAGAATAAGAAACTGAGGTATAGCAAATTTGCAAAAAAACCCCCCCTTCCTCACCAGCATACTTAGGCATATGAAAAATGTCCCAGACATCATAGCAGTAGGAGCCTCTCCCTTTCTTTCTGATATTATGAAGTACAGTATCATTTAAGTGACTCACTAGAAGATCAGAGCCAATCTCGACACATTTCCACTGAAATACTGGGATTTTTTTGGACCTGATAATGAAATCTTTTATTACACCAGGAAATACCAACATCTCCCTGCACTCCCAACTTCTTTTCCTTGGTTGTCCTCCTCTTTCAGCCCCTGAATTCCCTTGTACCAACTGGTAACACACTAGATCATAGTCCAGGTTCTATTTTGGTGCTGTGTGCCACTCATAGCAGCTGTCACAGGGTTGTCCTGCACTAGAAAATGAGACTCACCAAAGTTCAGGTGAGGGCACTTTGGAAACTGATGAATACCTCATCTGCTACAAAATACTGGACTTTCTCCCCATCTTGCTTAGGATGGTGTGGGGAGAGGTCAAGTGTTTTCACATCTAATGCGAATTCTTCCAGCTATCAGGATTTCAGCAATCAAAGGCAGCTATGTGATGTATGGGAATTCATCATATCAGACCCAATTTCCACACCTCTGTTCTCTGTTATAACTTTCATTTACATACCACATCACCTTTGCACTTACCTGTTTGTGCTTTCTTTTACTAAGAGGATTCTCATCTTCTGAACCAGAGCTCTCTGGATTAGGGCAGCAGCATGTGCCAACAATATCTGATGAGCACCTGATGAGCCACTTTATCTCTTGTCCTGCCTTTAATGCCTACGGTACTGGAAAACTACTCTTTTGTAACCGTGGATTAACCTGCACCACTCCAAGGACTCCATCTAGCTCCAAAGTTGTTGTTGTTCACTTGGCTATCCCTAGTCCAGTTTCCCCTCGACCTTCTATGTGACAGCTGCCCTCCCTTAGCCTTTTGGCTTGCAGAAATAGCCAATGGTACCTAAAGGTCAAGCACAAAGGTGCCCTGAAATGTTGTGTCCACATGCTCTTTCTCTCCTTGCAAGTGGCATATGAAAATAATATGTTGGTCAGCAAACATGGCAACATGCTTTGGGATGTTGCCCCCAGCCTGTGCTTACTGCCTCTACATTAGTCTGCTCCGCTTACTAGATGGGGCTTCTTTAGTTGTCCTAGAACCTGATGTCCCTCATGTGAGCCCAGTTGAGTACACTGCTAAATGGAAACTTCCACTTTCCCTGAGTACTCTCCTCCACCAAACTCAGTCTTTCCTTCTTCTCTCCTTTTTTTTAACCTGATTTGGTATTTCCATGAAGTCCAGTATATTTGTCTCTTTACTGTTGCTGATCCAGGCACCAAGCCAGGTGCATGAAGATGCGTAATTTAGAGATTGCTGTCACTTTGAGAGATGCCTTATTTGAGAGATGCCCAGCTGGTGGGTTCTGGCATTACAAAAATGAATGATTATATAGAGACCAAAAAGCTTATTGCAGCTATCAGTAAGGGAGAGCAGAATTATGACCAGTTTCAACCATGGTTTAAATGCATGGATGAACATAGAGAATATATGCAAATGAAGCTGTCCAAACCCCTATCTTCATGTAGACATCTGAATGTAGTTGTCTGCATGAGAGAAGACAGCAGAAGTGTTTCAGGATGGTAGGAAGGAGTTCAGGTGAGGAGCTTCCAAGCAGCAAAGCACTTGAATCAGTGCTAGTAATCTACTTTTAGAGAGATAAATTGCATGCTGACTTCCTGTGATCTCTAGGTGTTACTGTGCTATAAATAATAATAGCACTTCGTTTGACAAGTGAAGGAGGTTGAGAAATTCACTGGGAGAAAGACTGAATTTTTTCAGCATATAACATATGGATGATCAAGATTAGGAAGGGGATGTGCTGAACTTGGAAGATTTGTGTAAGGCTGTGGTTCTCTTCCTTGCAGGATTTGTAAGATCTCTTTTCCAATACTGAAGTTGGCAGATAAAGCAATAAAGTAAAGATTAAAGCACAATGACAGGCAAATTTGGAGAAATTTACATAGAAACTGCCTGGCTAAATTTTGTCTGTGAGATCTATAAATCTGTCACTTCCACGAACTGAAGATTCTCACAAATCATTAGCCAAAAACTGAGAAAGCCATCACATATTTTCACAGAAAAAATAGTTGAAAGAACAATATAACTATCTTTTCAACCATGAAAAGCAATTCTACCTTCTCAGCCATCATTTTGTATGGCTGTGTTCACTGACTTAATAGAAAAAAAATCAGTACATCTAGTAGAAATTGATATTACACGAAGTTCTAAAAGATGAAATTATCTTCAGAACAGGTTTTGTTATACCCTCTCAAAAAACCCCTTGATGTTAATTCAGACAATTTTATGTAAAACTCTGTAGCGCCTTAGCACAAAAAATCAGTAATAGTTCAATGCAGTTTTTCAGGGAGAGAACATCACTTTTCAAGCAGTTTGTCATTTTACCCGTTCATAATTTAGCAATTGTAATATATACAATATATCCGGTGTTTACTCTCAAGGCACTCAAGATTGAGCTTCATGAATTAATTTTCCATTTTGTTTCTACTGCAAAAGCCTTAGTGACCCTTTTAATTTCTTTGGACCATGCGCTCATGAATCTAGAACTTCTCTGCTTTACTTTATATTACAGAGTCTATCTTGTTTAGAACCAGCTATCACAGCAGGACAGAAATTGCACTTACACTCAAGAAACCTGACGTTAGAAAATGTTATGCAATTTTTAAAGTTGCAAATAATTTTCCAGTTTATGTAAAGTGGCACAAGCATAAAGAAAGTCTCAAATTTGGCTGGAATATTTACTCAGAATTTTAGAGAAGGAAGCTCTAATTTAGATTAATTATGCTTATACCCCTTTTTGTCTCATGAGCCTCAGAATTATAATTCTTTTCATTTTCCCTGTTAAATCTTTCTTCTGCATTTTTGGGAAGATAACAGCAATACAGAGAAACAGTATAGTAAAACTCGTGCTGATGGCTTGTATGAACACTTCAAAAGCCACAAAACACACCTTTTGTTTTTCCCCTCTTCTTTTTTCTCTTTTCTTTTTAGGGCAAAAACACTGATTACATGTTGCTGAACCTTCTATTTTGCTAAACGTCTTCACTTTTCTCAAAAGAATTTTGGCTGAAAGCCTTATAATTAAAATGAAAGTAAGATGTGAGATATTGTGGGAGGTTTAAGCACAAGAAATTCTGCTCTTTCCTATTTGCCCTGAGGAATAAAAGGATGTACTGTCCCCACTCACCTCTGCAAGAACAATGTTCAGACCTGTCCAGTTTGAAGTTCAGACAATACTGAGTAATCTATTTTGAGCAGTAAAACATGGAGAATAAAGTGTCTCTCTGTCTATAGATAGAGAATGAAGTATTTGTAGCATGTGTTCATGAAGACTGAATTAATTTTACTCAAACCTTTAAACAGACATTCACCTTTCAACATGACCTGTACATGGAAAATTTCATCTTATAAGAAGGTTTTGCATGGAAAATAAACAGGTGCATATAAATATTTTTGCAGTCAAAAAAATAGCATTTGTGTGATCTGGATTTAAATTAATGGGAATATGCTTCAAAATTTCTAGAATGCATTGATGTTGAATTAAATGGAAAATTTACTGTGGCAAGAGAAAAGCATGTAAAAGTTCCCATGGGTCATGAGACATTATGGAAAGAGAGATCATTTCCAGGAATGATGAAGAATCATTTAGTGTTTGGAGTTTTTTATGCTATATAGTTTTTGCTCATTTTGTGAGATCTAAAGTTTCTTCCCTATAGGGTTTAGCTCAGGCTTGCAAAATCAACACATACATTTGTACATTTTTCCACTTTCCTGACTTTAAAAAACTCTGTTAGAGGGGTCCATCAGGGCCAACAGCTGATGATTTGATAAATTTTAGTTCCTCATATGAAAATTGTATTGACAATGAAAGGCATCACCCAGGGATTCTGCAAGAAAATTTACTATTTTCAAGTTTCTCTTCTTAGTAGCATGTGTAATTCTGCAGACCAAATCAGTCTGGAACTATTCAGATGCTTCCTTTTTAAATTATTTTATATTCATTTCATATACAAGGCAGCCTCTTTGCAGTGGAATGTACTCCCATTCTTCTGTTTCAAATACAAAAGCAGTAAATTAATTTATTTTCTGATTTTTTTTTGTGTTAGATGAATGGCAAGAAAAGGGACAGAACACCCAAGTCCTCATCATACTGAAACTAGTGAGATTCTATCACTGACATATAGGTGTACAAAACTGAAAGCTTCAGAGTATTTCCCATTAAAGGACTAAATCTACTCTTGTGTTGATTGGTGAAAATCTGAAATAGAAGAAGAGTGAGGTTATAAAAAGCCAAGTATAAGTGAGAGACAAATCGAGCCTCAAGAAGTCTGCTGCCAGATTTATCTGCTTCTACCATTAGCATTATATCAGAGTTAACTCCCATCAAGTAGTTTCGGTATTTTCAAGCTTCAGGGTTATTGGGCTAATGAGAAACAACGGATCGTCTGCCTTATGTACGTGGACTATAATAAAAAAAGCGCATCATTGAATTATCAATAATGGGGGGAAAAATAAACAGAAGTATCCAAAGTTCAGGAGCAGCTCATCTCAAGACCAGCCTCTGTCTTACTGTTCATTCTGTATGGCTGTTCATTTCTGTTGCAACAGTTCTTCAGGCTGCTGGATACTGATCGCTGCATCACATGGAGTGACTGGAGTGCAGTGGTGGCTCAAGGCAGCAATGTCAGCTGGACTCTTCTGTGTGCTTGCATTTATGTCTCCAAGTAGCTTAAAGTCTAAAACGTATCCTGTAGGGAAGGAGAGACAGATGAGGAGACAAAAGCTTATACTGAAATCTCCTGCAGAGATCCAAGAAATGCAGAGAGGTACAATGAGGAGGGAGGGGCGGGGGGGGGGGGTGATTGTTGCTGAAGAAAAGGAACGCAGTAGGAAGAGATATACACCAGTAATTATACTGCTGAAGGATACATACCTTGCCATTCAAGGATAATAACCTAGTAAATTAAAAAAGTAAAAGAGGAATAACAAAGTTTTTCTAAATACTTGTAAATATTTTATGCTCTTTTGTAATGCATAAAATCTTTTGGTCCCATTCCTATCTAATTGGAATTTGATGAATGGGAAGTGATACACTGGAACTTTTATTACAAGAACAAATTCTCTTACTATGTCTGTGTTCACAGGCTCAGATCTGAGGCTGAAAAAAGTCTCCCAAGATGTTTATAACAGAAGATATCCATTGTTTTCCTAGTCACAGACAGAATTTTCTCCGTCACGTACATCTGTCATAGTGAATTAGACTGCTGTTTGCACCTTGCTCAGGGGTTTTATGTGGAGACTATGTTTTGTTTACGTATACTCCTCCAACATCCTCTGTATTGATCATCTTCAGCTACAGTCATCTGCAACACATTTACAACATGCTGTCAAAAAAACCCCAGTGAGTTTATTTTCTCTGATCCCTTGAAGGTGCCCAATTATTCTAACATTTAAAATTTGGATTGATTTTCAGAGATTTTCAAACTCATGTTCATTTTCCTTAAAAATGGATATAGAGAAGCAGTTCTCTTGTTCTTTTTGCAGGCTTTATGGCTTTTCACATAGCTCTTACTTTCATCTTGCTTTTAATAAAACCACTGTTCGTGTTTATGAGCCACCAACTGTATTCTGCTTCAGAATGGGCATGATTAAAATACATTAGCATTTCACATACTTTTTGATGACATGTTTGGGCACTGGAACACCCACTTTGTAGGCTAATCTGTGTTTGCTAAGGTGGAGGACCCAAACATTTATCCCATTGGAGTTTTACCCAATGGTATTGCTGTTTTTTTTGTTTCCTTTTCATATAAGTGTAACTTCATGACTTGTGGTGCCTTAAGATGTAATAACTTTGGGAAATTCCAAAAAAATTCCAAAGAATCTCTGTAGCTATGTTGCACATTCTTAATGAGAACTGAGGACTCACAGCAGATTAATTAATTTGATCAGAATTGCACAATATATAAAAATTTTAGCTGGGTTTTGGGCTTTCTTACACCAAAGTGTTTTCTTTCTTTCTTAAAGGTGTCATTTGTGTACATTGTCTGGTGTTTTGAAGTATAGTCAAGAAGCTTAAGGGTTTTAGTTTGTTTTTTTCATTTTCATTTTGTATGGCTTGCAAGCTGGATTTTTAAGACTTCTTGTTTTCCACATTTCTGGTGAATCAAACCTTTACACAGAGTTACAAGATAAAGGACATTACAATTGACATGTCTTCTTGAAAGTACTTATAGCTAAATAGGGAACCACAACAAACACAGGAAAGCAGTCAGCAGTTGATATGTGTTAAACTAAGTGCAGCAGAAAGAAAAGCACGGAAATGTTGATGAAAAAGGGAAAGAAAATCAAAACTATTTCACATCTCTGAATTATTATCTTGGCAGATTCTGTAAGTAGGAAAGGTGTATTTTAAAATAGGTTAAATCAAATTTAAATTCTACTTGCAATGTGATTAATGTTAATTACTTGTTAAGCCATTTCTGAAAGTGTTCTTACACATTACTGTGTATTTCAGGTAATGAGGGGAGATAGTTATAAATAGCGAAAAATGACATTACAGTATCCTTAAGCTTCTCTTAGATTTTAAATGGCATATAGACTAATCCTGCAAGGTGTTAGATACCTCATTCAGGAAACAGAACAACTTGGACTACAATAGAAACAGCTCTGGTCTATTTATTAGAATAGCATTTCTGATACAGACACCTAATGGCTGGTGTTCACATGGTGCTTCATGGCATGTATCCTTTGGGTACGCTGCATGCCATGCATCACTAGGCTGCTGCATTGCAGTCTTGCTACTAGCATTGGTTGTCATGGCCACAAGTAATATACAATATGGGGCACAAATATTCAGACAATTTTAAAAAATGTAACCACCTTTTTTTCCTGGTTTTTTTTTTAGCAAGCTTTATGCATGGTTATAGAAAGCAGCTGCACACAATAACAATACTTCTGCAACTTCCTGTATTGCTTAAGGAGTGCCAGTTCCTACATTTATATATAACATCCAGTGCCTAGTTTTGCAAATAGTTGAATTTCTTTCATTTGCTATTTTTTTACTTGCATTTGCTATTGTCGTGCATGTATTAGACTCTCAAAGATCTCCTATGCATGCAAGCAGATTCAAGATAATTGTTAATTAATTTCTTCAGTGCCAAACATCATTAATGACAGGAATGAAGCAATGTTTTCAGTAGCAGCATCTGTATATTACTCCTGAGTGTGCAATTTTAAAGACATACCAGAAATTTAAAAAATAACTAAAAACATTTAGTTCGTGAAAATTGAATTATCTTGGAATTAAGAGTTATCCAAAATACATGCTCTCACTAAACGACAGATAGGAAGGGAAATTCGTTGTTAGTGAGAGTTTCTCAGGCAACAAGTAGTCTTTGGTTAGTAGAAATCCAGCCATCGAGGCAGATGGGCTGCATGTGGATTGCAGGTTGTATAAACTGTTACACATGGGTGATATGTGTAATATTTTGTTACACCACAGGAGGTCGTACAACATTTATAAATCTATGCAGTGGAAAAATTGATAATGGTTCTATCTGCAAACGAGTGAAGTTAAATCTCATGCACGAAATAAAAGACAAACAGAAAAAATTGTAAAACAACAATGCAATCAATAT